>NC_081181.1:38106610-38406610 GCF_029867415.1 Vicia villosa | reverse complement strand
CTAACTATTAATTCATTTTCATAAAATAAAGGAAATTTGTGAAAAAGAAATAGAAATCCAAAAGGAGGAGAAGAGCAAAGTAGAGAGAAGGTAGAGAACGTGAAAGTGCGAAAGAGGCGAAGAAGAGGAAGAGAGCTTTCAAGGATTCCAAACTCTACGGTAAGGGGGACTCTTCCAATTAACCTCTATTATCGGGTTGTAGATGATAGGATTGATATTGTATGCTATTGATTCGATAGAGAAATAGATTCTAGGTTGGGGTTTTGAACATTTAGGTCCAATTTGATAGATTTTGTGTAAATACATGTTTGTGATGATTGATGATGTTGGATGTGTTGTTTAATTGATGATATAGCATGTATTACATGTAAATTGGCTCTGTTTTTCGTGTAAAATCGTAATGGTTCGATTGGGTGGTGTTTGGGGAGCTTAAGTTGTTGTAAAAACTGGTTTTTAGGGTTGCAGGTACGAGGTAATCGGTTACCAAGAGTAGGGTAATCGGTTACCACTATTTGAAAATGTATTTGTTGTTGTCTGGGAGGCAGTAACCGGTTACTGAAAGGGAGGTAATCGGTTATCCCTATTAAAAATAGAATTCTGGTTTACGTGAGATGCAGTAACCAGTTACTGGCATTTGGGTAATCGGTTAGCGTTGTATGTTTTTGAAAAATAATTGCTTTTATAAAACTCATATCTTTTGAACCGTAAGTCTGTCTTGGGTGCCGTTTTGGGCGTCGAATCAATAATTTTATTTTCTACCTATTTAAATATATCAAAGAGCAGTAGCTCATTTTATTTTATAAACCCGATATCTTTTTGAAATGATGAATTGTGATGGATGTGTTGTGTGTGGTATGGTGATGATGTAAATCCCCTATTGTTGTTGTGTTGGTTTGTTGTACTTGGTACATGATTGTGAAAGGTGTTATTGTCGTTTATAATGTGTGATGAATTGAATTATGATAATGTTGCTCATATGATTGAAGTGGTGATTAGCATGTGATAGATGATGCATGCATTTCTTAATCATATGGTGATTGTATTCCGATGGAGATGGATAAGCGGTCACTAATTCCCATTGTGTGGAATTAGCGATGGAGGTAGCTGTATCCTTGATGATGGTGAATTAGTGAGATGGGTGAATCCCATGATTGGTACCACATGCATATAGTTGCATTACATTAGGTGTATGAATCATTATAACATGAATGGAAGTGGTCCAATGTTATAATGTTGTGTGTTTGATTAATGATTGCAATTGGTGGATGTTTATATAATCTGAACGTGTTTGCTATTGGGTGAATATTATACTGTTGATGTTTTATCGTTTATGAGCTGATAACATTGTTTAATTGTGAATGAGACTCACCCTTACTGTTGTTATTTTTCAGATTAAAGGGTAGCGGCTTGCGATTGGTGAGGATAACTCGTAGAGTTACTTCGTTTTAGTTCGGTTGTGTTAGTGTCATTCTTTGGTCTTGTAACACTTGGGAAAGTTTGTCTTTAGAGTTGGATATTAACTCTTGTTTTGGTTTTATGGTAGAATAATGTTGTTTATGCTTTGAATGTGGTAGACGATGGTTTTAATTATTCAACTGATGAAGTATTCCGCTGTGTTTTAAACATGTTGTGGTTAATTATGTTCCTCTGATTAGCATGACAGATGTTTTATTTTATATGAAGTAGTTGTAACGCTCTTAATTGCATGTTTACTCTGAAAATATTATTCAATTTATCGGGGGTTTAGAAAGGTATTACACACATTATGAAAAAAGTATTTGAAAAGGTCGGTGTTTCTATGAATACCAATGATGAGTTCAATAGTAGTTTCAAGTCTTGTGTTTGGAGTTCGGAGACACCACATGAATTTGAATCAACATGGAATTACATTATGATTAAGTTTGAGTTGGAAAAGAATGATTGGCTCGTACATATGTATGATATAAGAGGTATGTGGATTCCAGCATACTTCAAAAATATCTTTTTGGGAGGGATAATGAGAACAAAGTCTATATCCGTGAGTGAAAATTCTTTTTATTGATCCTTTTTGAATTCTAAGATTGGATTGGTTGAATTTTGGATGAGGTTTGAGTCTGTCATAGAAGCTCAGAGGCATAAGGAGGTAATTGCTGATAATGATTCCTTACATTCCCAACCAATATTATAGTTGGATCGTGGTTTAGAGAAGCACGAAAGAGATATCTATACTTGTGAAATTTTTTTAATATTTCAAAAGGAGTTATGAATCGCATGTGTACATTGTGGAGTTGAAAATAAAGATGTGAAAGATGGGGCGGAAACATTACTTATAGTTGATAATAGTGGAGACAATAGTGAATTCCGTGAGGCTATTTATACTGCTTCAGATCATGATGTGAATTGTTTATGCAAAATGTTTCGATCACCAGGCATACTATGCAGACATATACTTTGTGTTCTAAAGCTAAAAGGTATAAATGAAATACCAAATAAATACATCATAAATAGGTGGACCATGTTGGCAACTACTAAGTCTATTTTTGGTGTTGATGACAAGGTGTTGGAAGAGTGTTCTAATCCAAAAAATGTAAGTCAACATATATCAAATGCATGGGATTACTTTTTTACATGTATGCATATGTGTTTACGGTGATTTCCGGTAAACAACCGCTAGTCCTCCAAACTATAAATATATTTTGGTTACTCGCAGGATCGACTAGATTGATCCTAGGACATAGTCAAATAGTTGTCTTTCGAGATAATTTGGTTCATGTTTGTTGGTCTTTTACTTCAAAAACTTGGTTATGGTATGAACATGTAAGTACCTTGCGAAATAAACTAACAAAGAATGTACACAACTGATACATAAACTAGTTATAAACGTAAATGTAACTTTGACAAGAACGTAACAAAAATGTAAACTTCAGAAATGTAAAGTGCAGAAATGTAAAGTGCGAGAATGTAACGTGCAGGAATATAAAGACTAATCAAAGAACATAAAGAAACTTAAACTACAAGAAAGACTAGGCGAAAAAGTAAAGGAAATTTAAAGATACTTTGACTCTGTAAGTAGAAATACAAAAATATTAATAGTGTGGTGTCATACGTACATTTCTCAGCGAGCTCTTTCTCTTAACACTTGATACTTGAGTGATTTGTACAAAATGAACACCCAGGATCCTGATACTAAGACCCTTATTTATACTAATTCGACCCTAACGATCCTATGTTAACGAAATGCCACGTTGCTCACATGCATGCGTTTCGAATCCCTGGGGCGCCATCTGTCCTTGTTCGGTTACACCGAATATTTCGAAATTCAAATCCTCCCGCCTGAATCCTCTTTCGATACGTGGCAACATGATCTTTAATGAGAATGCAACCAAATACTCTAAGCTCCAGTACTTTTTGTATTTCAAAAAACGCTTAAGTCTCAAAGACAATCTATCTCGATTCAGCTTCGATTTCAATCATCTTCACCATAAATAACATCCTCGGAAATGGCCTTAATAGCCATCGAAAGCCATTTTTTCTTCGAACTCTAACTCTTCAAGAAACAAATTCTTCAACCGAAATCTCCAGCTAACAAATTGCCCCCAATAAATGCCTGTTTCGACAAACAAGTGAAATAGGCGTTTCTCGTCATGATGAGATTTCGTTTTACTCGTATTTTTAGAGTTCCAAGACATCTGACTAACGTCATAATCATTTATGAATTATCTTTCAAAACGTCTTATCATTTTCAAAAACGTTTTCAAAACGTGCGTCCCCACGTTTTGTCATTAATTGTGATCATTGCTCCTAGATGTCATACCCCAATTTTTGACCTAAGATACCACCTCATATCATAGCATATGCATCATTTGCATCTCTAACAAATTGCATAGCTTGTGTTTGTTACTTGTGACTCAGCAGGATTTAATCAAGAAATCACTCATCAGTACAAGCAACAATCAATTAAGGTTTTGTTCCCCCTTCATTTCAAATGAATCATCTTCATCAACAATCAACATTTGGTCCTCAGAGATTCATTTCAACAAACTCAAAGACTTTGAATCAACCAGATTAGGGTTTTGACTGAAGATAGCATACTCCTGACTTTTGCTCAGGATTTGACCTAATGACTTGGGACATGACCTCAAGACCCCAAGTGCATCATTTTGACCTAATCCATTGGCTCAAGACATCTCCTACACAAGGATTGATCAACAGTGAAATTGCAAATCATCAGATTAGGGTTTTGAACTATCAGGGACCAAAATCAGGGATCACATTTGGGAAACCCTAAAAATCCCCAGAGAGTCAATCAAAGATTTCAATCATCTTCAAATAATCCCTATGACAACATCCAATGGAAATTGTATCTCAATTCAAGATCCACAGTCACCATTTGGTCCTCAAAGATTCACTTCAATAAGCTCAAAGGCTTTGATTCGACCAAACTAGGATTCTTCATTCATTCACGTATTCTTTGCAAGATAATTTCGTGTCCATGGAGGTTTTCAAATAAAGTGCGCCATTTCCATTTGTGTAATTCAAGAGTTTTGTTTGAAATCTATTTCAAGATTTTGGCCTATGGATTCGTCGTGGTGAAGAAAATTGTTTCTTATGGATTATTTGGAAGATGATACAAATTTGGAACAATTCATGAAAATTGCAAGAAATATCTTTTAGTCCATTTGTTGAAAGATTATTTCAAGTATGGTTTAAAACCATAAATTCAAGAATTAAAAGTTCATTGGTGCAAGAACATTCTTCACATTACTTCAAGAACTACCATGGATCATTTGAATTTGCCAAAATTCAAAGTTCATTCAAAGAATATCCAATATTCATGGTTCATACAATTTCATTCAAGTTCTAAGAGAAATTCAAACATTACAAGTGGAGTTTCTTTACATGAACAAGTTCCAAATTTCAAATGAGTTACAAATAGAGACTTTGACCAAATTCAAGATTACATTATTTCAAGTCTAATTCAAGGTTCGAAGATATTACAACTTTCAAATTCTATTCACTTTCAAGAATACAAGTTCATACAATTTTAAAGTGGAATAAATTTGGATTACAAAGAATAAAAGAAAATGCAAAGACATTCTTGAATTCTTCAATCTTCAAAGTCTTCATTCTTCAAGTTCAAGCTTCTTCATGCTTTCTTCAAAGTTCTCATGCAACATGAAAAAGAAACAAAGAGAGGTGAAATTAGCAAAAGTCAAAGAATGTCAAAGAGAGATTTTTATGTCATAAAATTATGCAACTTAGAGATATCATAAAATGACATAAAAATTTACACACATGGCTTATATCATGAAAAATATCTTTGCATAAGAATATTCTTATTCTTATTCTTATTCTTGCAATGATGAAGAATATATTCTTATTCTTATTCTTGCAATGATTGAAACTTGCTAATCAAGATTACCAATTGCCAAACACATCCTAAGCTTTTCCTATAAATAGAAGTGTTCTCTTCATTGCAAATCACACAAAAAAGCTACTATAGTACTAGCTTTCTCACTTCTCTCTTTTCATAATTTTCAAAGTTCCATAAGTTTGAAAAAGGGTGAAGAAATAGTTCATACCTTGGTGGAAGGTTTCCACTTGAAGATCATCTTCAAGTCTCCTTAATATCCAAAGTTCCCGCGAATCCAAAGAGGTGTTATGGCATCACCTTCATCAAAAGCCTACAACAACAAGCAAAGTTGTTAGGGAAATTGTTAGTAACAATAAAGAATTCAAGGCGTACCTCAACGATAGTCCGGCGAAAACCTCCTCGCCGTAGGTAAGCTAATTTCACTCTTACTCTCAATATTGTTGTTACCATTAACATATTTCCCTGTTAAGACAAAATTTCCAGAAAAATAGAGAAAGCATGTGTTATTGTATCATAAAGGAGAATTGTGTCATGAAGAACGAAATTGAGTAAAGCACACTTGGGTCTCTACCTCTGTTTGTGAAAGAAACCGGGTTATACGGTAAGTTCTTCTCGTCGAGATAAGATTTCATGGCCACTGAAAAATTATAGGTGCTGTAAGTGAAAACAAAAGCAGAGACAAAGACAAAACTTGCGGTTCATTTTAAGACAGCATCAACAACAACAATTCACAATTCAGAAGCCGTAACAACAACACAGAAGCGGTTCAGATTCGGGATTCAGAATCAACACAGTAGTAACAACAAGCTTACAGCAGATTCTCAAGAGCAGAAGTGAATAGTTTGCATACCTTAACAAAATCCGGCAAAGACCTCCTTGCCGCAAGTAAGTCGCTTCTACTTTCACACTCAATTTTTGCTGTTCTTTATTGTTGTGTATATTCTGAAAATCAAAAGCAGAGAGAGTATGATTCACTGTTGCTACCGAAATTGTAAACAAAATTGGGAAAGCAATACCTTGTTTTACACTTCTGAAATCGGTGCACAAAAGTTCTTGCTGGTGAGCTTCTAAAGCTCCTCCCATGGCCGCCGGGAGAAATCAAGGGAGAGGTTCTTGTTGTTGCGATTCACAGCAAGAGAAAGATGAGTATCGAGGGAGATAGCCTCCTTGTTGTTCATCGGAAAAAAACCGAGAAAGAGAGGGCTTTGTTGTTGTTGTTCAACCACGAGTGAAGAGAAGCCAAAAGAGGGATTTACGTTGTTGTTCTGTTCTTCTTGCTACCAGAAGCGTGAAAATTGAAAAAAAGAAGAAAGAGGCGTGGCCTCTTTGTGTTTTAGGGTTTTACTAACCCATTCCTTGTGTTACTAGAGATTGGGCGGATCCGGGTCACACTGACCCAACCCGGTCCGGCCCAGCAACCTTCTTTTTTAATTTTTCAGCTTAAGTCATTTGGGCTGCACCCCCAATTTATTTTTCAACACCACTGGCCCAATTACTTAGTTTTTTTTGACTAACTATTTCTTTTAATTTTCTTTAGAAAAATAGTTTGCATAAAAAGGAATTAGTATTTTATTTAATATAGGATTTAATTTTCTTTTCTAATCCTTATTAAAAAAAATCCCAAAAAATATTTTAGATGCATATTTAATTTTATGTTTTCTAATTATTTTCTTCCTTCATCCAAAAATCACAAAAAAATATCTTTATTAGATTAATTTTATTTAAATTTTGATATTTTCATATTATTTTGTGTAGTTAATCATTTAAATTTCTATTTGATTACCATTGCACATTGCTTGAATTTTCTAACTTCATCCGAGACTTCGAGATTATTTCTCTGTTGTTCTCTGTTTGTTTGGTCTTCCATTTGCTGTAGAACTCCATAAACAATTACTGGATGATCATGGAATTGCTGAAAGCTGTGAGCTTATTCGACGTTTCTTTTCTGCTGGTGTGGATTCTTAATATCTGTTGAGATCCTAATTTATTCCAAGCACATCACTTGAAGATCACGGTAACACCTCAAACTCAGAAATCCAATTTTCTCATTCTTCGAGGTAAGCCTAAAACTCAATCAACTGTTTTCACAACAGTAATCAATTCAGTTTCAAATCATGCAACTCATTGTTTTTCAAAACAGTGGGGCCTCTCGAATATTAGAGAGTGTAAGTCCCATTTCTTTTCTTTTTGTACAGTTTTCAAAACAATAAAACATTCTTCAAAATAAAATCTTTTCAAAACAATTTTCAAATCATTTTCAAAACAACAAAACTTCAAACTTTTCAATCAACCATGTTTTATAAAATAAAACATGGGCCTCCACATAGGTATAAGTCCCATTCCAGTACATGAAATTAGGTATTTCATTGTACGCCTTTTGTACATATCTCGATCAATTTGTTTTGTAACTTTGAATAACAAATCAAAAAATGAAGGTTTTCTTTAAATCTTCCCAAAAATATACCATGGGCCTCCATGTAGGTATAAGTCCCAAGCCCCTTTGTAAATACCTGTTTACATAGCTTTGAATAAACTCAAGTGGACTTCTCCCCGAGTGTGAGTCCCGAGCCCTGTGTATACAACTGGATCATGCTTACAGGTATATTTCCTTCATAAACTCCATTATATACACACACTTTGTCATACATGTATAACTGTTCATATTTGTTCATGTACTTGTTCATGTTTGTTCGTACTTGTTCATACTTGTGATTGTGTTATATGCTTATTCAACTTAGTACAACACTAGGTTCCCCATAGCCTCCTATTGGGCTTCGTGCAAAGAATCTCCTTAGTTTAGGTTAGGACATAGAGTATGGTTTCCCGGTGAAATCGCTCTAAGAGCTCAAACCAACTATACCATGCCTCCCCTTGGGCTTTGTACAAACGAGTGACCCTCCCATAGCCTCCTCTTGGGCTTACAATGCAAGGACCCTGGATTGTCCCTCCCATAGCCTCCTCTTAGGCTTACAATGCAAGGACCCTTGGATAGCCTCCTCTTGGGCTTCGTACAAGGACCCACGGGCTTCTTATAAGCACCCCCAATATCCAAAACAAATACACTAGGAGATTAGACATTTATCATCTCTATGATAGGAGTATCTCTTCTATATCATCACAAACTATCAATCAATCAATCAATTTATCAAACTCTTTTTTGCCACAAGGCTGGCTAATCAATCAAACCTTTTTGCCACCGTACTGGCTGATTAATCAAAGTTTTTGTCACAAGGCTGACTTCATTGAAACTTTTGCCACAAGGCTGGCTGATTAATCAAAACTTTTTGTCACAAGGCTGACTTCATTGAAAGTTTTTGCCACAAGGCTGGCTAAAAAACATCTTTATCATTCTAAGCGCCATAAGTGGCATGGCCCAGGGCTTATAATGAAAAGATTTTCAAACAAAATCAAACAGATGTATGTGATGATATAGATTAGATACATCGAACATTTAGATGACATTTGTCTCTTATCCTTTGCTTCCACTAGCATAAGTGGGAACTACGATTGCTCTGACTTTCTCAACATCCCTTTGAGAATACGTAGGCACAAGGTCGTATCCTTGGCCAGCAAAACTTCTCTCTCAAACCACTCAAACCTTAGCACCCGTAGACCCCGAGCTACAGATGCTCTGATTCCCTCTAAGGGATATGTATGCAGAGGATCGCGATGATCTTTGCGAGCATAATCAAACAAACACCTTAGTCTCTCACCTATTTCATAACAGAACCTCCACCATAACATAGAATGAAACAAACACAAAAAAAAAGCCTATAGAGTACTATAGATACGTTGGGTGCTAATACCTTCCCTTCGTATAACCAACCCTCTTACCCAAAGATCTCTCCCCCACTTTTTAGGTTATTGCAGCTTTTTTCCTTTTCCTACTTTAGAAACAATAAAAAGTTTGGTCGAAACAAAAGAAAAATCATTTTTTGAGCACTCGAGCCCAAAGAAGGCATCAGGTGTCTCATCCCGAAAAAAGGATAACGATTTTTCCCCGCGACACTAGATACTAGGAGTAAGGCGAATAGTTGTTCGACCACCGTTAGATTAAATCATCTCTCACCGCGTGTCCCTTTGACCTTTATTCAAAATATTTGAAAAAGTTCTTACTAAACCTTTAAATACTCAAGCTTTAGCCTTCAGGGTTTTCCCTTTATCACACAACTCTGTTCTTCATTCTTCTACAACTAAACACACAAAAAACCCTTTTTGGTTTCTAACCTAATTCTTGAAGCAATTTCATCCATGGCGTCTTCTACCATCCAAACCTCCATATCGGAAACTTCAAATGCTCTCCAACCTGTTCAACAATTTCAACGCCCTACCCAAGTAGGTAACCAACAATACACTCCAGACCCAAACTTAGCAGAAACTCGCACTATTTACGCTTCTCAGGTAATCATCCCTTTTGTTCTTTCTAGAAAAACTCATGCTTTTATGGGTCCTTTACCTGGAGATAGTAGTTCTTCTCTGGGTAAATTCTTTCCTGCTTATTATAAGACTAGGCCCTTAGTTAGCAAGAACCAAATAGACAAAGAAGGTAACCTAATCTTAGCTGAAACTACCAATGTAGATGATGCTTCGACTGAAGCCACCGTAGCCTTAGAGAAAATTAGGTTGAATTATGCGACCAACTTCCTCAAAGTGTTTAGATCAATCCCTTTATCAAAGGATCCTGAACTGTATTATGCTTGGTTAGCCAAGGTAGAAAACAAAAAGGCTTCGTTCTAGAATGAATTAGGGATTTATGATTTAATTCAATTATCCAAAACACGTTTAGAATACAACCAAACCATGTTAGTAGCATCAGTGTATTTTTGGGATGCTTCTCAAAATACCTTTCATCTTCCTTGTGGAATGATTACCCCAACCCTCTTCGACATAGCCGCTATCACAGGGCTTCGACCAACTGGGGAAGTTTTCGATCCCAACCATATGGACACCGATACCATTCAATTTAATGAAATCAAAGCCACTTATACTCTTTTTATCCAGAGACATCATGACCAAACGACTACTGAAGTCACAGATGAAGAACATATTGCATTTCTGGCATTCTGGCTTTCGAGATGCGTTTTTTGTTCTAGATCTCTCCAAGTGGCAAAGAGATACCTTTGTATGGCTAACCATATAAATGTTGGAAAAAAATTAAATTTAAGCCAGTTAATTTTAGGGTACCTTTATGAAAACCTTGGCGAAGCAACAGATCTCGTCAAAGATAACAAATCAGGATCTCTTCTCTTCGCTGGATCCTTCTGGCTACTACAGCTATGGCTCAACGCCACCTTCGAAGTTTATCTCCCACGCAAAGGCACTATGGATGAAGAAGATATGGCCATCCAAAATCGAACAGTCGAAGGGACTAGACTAGCCCACCTAACTCCCAAAGAAGAACCAGGAAAGCTTCGTGAGATTTTTCGAGCATACATGATGATGTTCGCTAAACGTTACCACTTCAGCCCTTCTATGGCTCCATTTGTGAAAAGAGAGGTGGGTACTGAATGGTTCACACGAGAATTCCCAGCAACTTCTCCAGATCAATAAGCTGAATCCATGGTTATCTGGGAGGCTTTTCTGACACCTAAACTGTTGTATCATCGATTACGGTCCCCAAAGAGCCATTGTTGTCTCCTTTGTTACCAACCAAATCTCGTATCAAGACAATTTGGGTTGGTTCAACTCAAACCAAAATGTATGTATGAAAAGAGAAATCATATGTGTCTGCACACCATGCACTTATCTGAAGAAGACTATGAGTCTAAAATCTCCAAATATGTCGGCATCACGACCCTCTCTCCCATTTCCTTCGAGCCTGCTTTCTATTCTACCATAGATTTCCATCAGTGGTGGACAGAATATTATAAGAAGCAAATCTTCGATGATGAAAGTCTTTCGCAAGAACTAACTGAAGCTTTAGCTGATGTGCAGGCGAACTTCAAAAAAGGTACTTCAACTCATATTAAAGAAATTCAAGCCTTTCAAAAATTCTTTGAAACTATCTATAGGCCTGATGACCTTAGTCGGACCGTTCGTGAAGCTGCGGTCACTTTGCGTGAAAATTTTTCCACTAAACTGGATAAGCCGAAATTGCCCACGTATGTTCGACCTGAACAACGTTATGAAGTGGCTTTCAAACTTTGTCCTCCAAAATTCCCTCCACTACCTAGTGCTGATTTTGGTGTGGCTCTAAGTCCTCCTTTTCCAGACTGGTTTGTGTGTGGGAATATCCCCAAAATCCTTTGCGAACAATCCAAAAAACGCGCTGAACGAATGGTTCCGACTAAGCATACCTTGGATAATTTCAAGGGACATCTTCATATAAGTCTTGAGCATGTTCGTGTTTTAACTCCAATACCTGAAGGTTGGGGCTTGGACAATCCTTCGATTAACATTCTTTCCTTACCTATATACTGACTTTTATTCTGTTCACAGCTGTAGGTCGAAAGAGAGTTATCAAGGAGGCGGCTGCACAAAAGGATGCTGAAGCTTCGAGAAGCACTAAGGCAAGTGGGGATGATACTGTTAATACTGGCAAGAAACCAATGGTATGCACTTTCACATTTTAACTCGTGTTTGTATTCTGAACATTACTCACTTTCCTCAGTATGAATATTTTCAGAGTTCGAAACCCCCACCAACTCCGAAACGGAAACCTTCGAACACTAGTGCTTTAGATGATGAAGACAGATCTCCCCCTCATACCATACAAGCTGCGAAGAAAAGACAAAAGGCCACCATTTCTTCAGCTAAAGGAAAGGGATCAGGGACTTCAAAGCCTACCTCCTCAAGTGATAAAGTACCCTCTGATGAACAACTTTTGAAAACCACTGGTAATGCCCCAGTTGTTGAAAGTCATAATTCGAGCCTAGATAATGTCCCTCCCAAGGTATCAAATCTTGGACTTTAATAATCCATTATGCTTAATCTTTCATGCTAAGTTTACATTTTTACCTTGCATTTATAGGACGTTGCAGGCACAGCTACTTCTGATCTCAAAGCTTCAACTCTCAATCTTGACCTTGATAATCCCCAAGGTATACCTTTATATGCTTTGAATCTATCAATAATTTTTCGTAGCTTTTATCTCAATGTATCTTGATTTTTGTAACAGGTGTTCCTCAACAAAAATCTCCCAGCCTTTCTCCAGTTCTTGAGAATGATGAACCTAGTAACAAGGCTGCTTCCCTTGAGCATTCTGAAGATACTCATTCGAATGACGCATCCCCCGTTATCAATCAAGACGAAGATATGGAGGAGAATCCTCAACATTCAAATACTGGTGAAGTATCTGGACAATCTACGAGGAGTGAGGATACTAACCTTGGGAACGCAACTATGAACGAAGTCTCCAGTTTGCATAATATCAGGCAATGTTGAAGCTTCGACCTTTTGTACTACTGTTACTCCAGTAACCACTTCGACCAAAACTTCTTCTGAACTCACTCCATCCAAATTAGAGCAACTTAAGAATACTGATCCTGTGAGCTTCCTTAAAGCCATGATGAATGCTAAAAGCGTTTCGCCCCTCAAAGTTGGGATTTCCTCGAACATCTTAGTGGAAAGCGATACAGGAATCGGTGCTCCCAACCTTCTCTGACAGATAAAGGAGAAGTTCTTTGAGACTAACCTTATCGAAGTTCTGAGTAAAGATTCTACCAGCCGCTTTGGGCTGAACAATCTTTTAAAGAAGGTGGATCTACTCCAGGTTTCTGACGAAGTCTCACAAGTGATTGTTTCACTAAGTTCTTTGCTTGATCAGCTTCAGGCTGATAACCTTCGAAAGCGAGAGGTTGACCAAAAACTCAACACGAAAGTAGCTTCTCATAGCTCTTCGTGGAAAGATGCTAGCGAATCAACTGCTAGAGTAGGCACCCTCGAACTTGAGCACACAAAGCATCAAAAGGAGTATGACACTTGTGGGGCGGACATCAAAACTTGGGAAAAAGAAATTGAACGTCTCCAGGAAAAAGTAAAAGCTGCCAAATCTTGCCAAAAAGAGATCAAGCAATCCAAGCAAAGGGAATTGGATGAAGTGGTGCAGGCGGGGATTCAACACCTCGAAACGGCACAGAAATTGGTACCAGAATTCGAAGAGCTGAAGAAGCAACAAGCCACAATCGAACACCGCTTGTCATTATGGGCCTCTCAATATTCCACAATGAAAAATAATCTTCCTGAAGACTTTAATTAATTATAGTAACCTTTGTAATGCCTTTTCGTTTTGCACTCGTCCTGCTTTTTGTAATCAGACTGGTTAATGAATATATATATATATATATGATTTGTCTTTTAACTATCCATATATTCTACCATGCAATGTCACAAATAATATTTTAACAATTCTTAAATTGTCAAAACCTATTTTTTCAACTATCATGATGACCTCGATAGCGTATACACGTGACATGATTACTCTTTGCAGCCACTTAGTTTTTGACTTGACGTTTCTACTCCACTAGCCATAACAGTCATTTAATCATGACATCACTTTTTCCAAAACGTCTAATTAAGACGTACGTGTATCAGTTTCTAACATGATTACACTTCAACTTCCAAGGCTAGAAACGGAGGACTCCATATCTTCCCTCGGGGAAACCACACGCGGTCCAATCAGAATTTAAAGCGTAACCACTCTTCAAGACAAACATCCTCTATATAAAATTTACCATTTCTATCATTTCTTCATCCTCTTCCAAATTTTCATTAACGTTTTTTTCTTTCTCATACTGCTTTCTTGCAACAATGACACCACTAACTTATAAAAATATTATCTCTTCCATCAAGAAAGAGTTCAAACCATATGCTGAAGAGTTCCACCGAAATGGCATTGATGTTGATGAATTATTTGCCACTAAGAACTTACAAGTTTATCAAGGCATCTTAGAAGGGTCCATTTACCCAAATATGTTGGCTGATTTCTGGATGTTTGCATCCATCTGTATGGATTCAGAGGGGAGAACCACCATCACCTCCCAAGTTCGTGGATCTTGCATCACCATCTCTCCAATACTCATCTCTGAAATGATGAGATGAGAGAACTCTGGTCTTGTCTTTGACAACTCTTTTTCCATGAGCACTTCTGACGTTTTAGCGAGTACCTTCACTAACAATCCCTTCAACGCACTTCTGTGCGGAATCTGGCATCAACTTCTAGTGGGCAACTTTCGCCCACGAAAGGAGGATCAAGAAAGCATTATGGTGGAGGACCTGGAGTTCATGCTCTGTGCTCTCCAGAAAAAGAAGATCAACATCCCACTAATGATCTTCAAACATCTTACCGAAGTCGTTGCTGTTGCTGCATCTCGCCAAGGCAAACCCTCTTGTCTTCCTTACGGAAGACTGCTATCTCATATGTTTGTCAAACTTGGGATAGTAAAGAAGTTGAGCAGGGAAGGATCCCTTGATCCTTTCGAGGCGGAAAGCTTGCCCCTGCTGAGCTTAGAGAATTTGGAAAATAGGGTTAAATGAAGGATGTTGGAGGCATTGTTGGAGGTGTTGTGGGTCTTTGTTTTTATCTTGCTATCCATAATTTTTAATACTTCTTTTAGCAGTAAATTTTTTTTGTAATTTTGGTTTGCATATCATGCAACCATCTTGACCGAATGTACCCCTAATCATTTAAAGTAATGGAATATATTTTGACATCGTTTTTCTTCTTACTTTGTACTATTTAACTTGCATAAAGATAAAGCCATTTTGGTGAATGTTTTACCATTTTGGCCCACGACATCTACGCTTAATGTTTACGTTTTTGCAATCTTTACTTCGTGCATAACTGGCTTGTATCTTTTCAGATAATTTCCATTTACTTTTAAGATTCTACGATCTTCTGCCAGTTCTTCTATCTCATAGGCATTGTTTGAGAATACTTTTAAGATTCGAAAAGGGCCTTCCCAATGCGGAGACCATTTGCCTAAAGCTTGGTTCCTTCGATCTATAGGTAAAATAACTTTCCAAACTAAATCATTATTAGAAAATGTTTTACCTTTCACCTTTATGTTATATGCTCTTGACACCCTTTCTTTTTGCCTTTTTATCATTTCCAACGTTTGAAGCCTTTCTTCGTCCAGATCAACTAACTCATTCATCATCATTTCCCAATATATATATTTGGGGGAATTTCTTCTTGTCTCTGAATCCTGACCGATTGCAAGTATATTTTGAGTGGAAGTACTGCATCATGCTCGAATGTTAATTGGAAAGGTGTAGTATTGGTAGCTTCTTTTGGTGATGTTCGACAAGCCCAAAGTGCCTGGTCCAAAGTCTTGTGCCAATTCTTAGGTTTCTTCCCTACATGTTTCTTTATCAGACCAATTATCACTTTATTGGCTGCTTCGACTTGTCCGTTCGCTTGAGCATAATAAGGTGTAGAAGTGAACAACTTGAACCCCATCTCTTTCGCAAACTCTTGCATCTTTCGACCGGTAAACACTGATCCCTGGTCTGTGGTTATGCTTTCTGGGATTCCAAATCTATACAATATATGTTTTTTAATGAACTCAATCACAGCTTCTTGGTCTACGTTGGCTAATGGTATTGCTTCAACCCATTTTGTGAGATAGTCTATTCCTACTAATATATATATCTCTGGCCTTTGGATGATGTGGGACGGATTTCTCCAATCAATTCTAATGCCCAACCTCTGAAAGGCCATGGCTTTATGATTGAACTCAATTCGTTTGCAAGTGCATGTTGAATACTTGCGTGTTCTTGACATTCCTGACAACCCTTGGCGAACTCTATGCAATCTTTTAACATAGTGGGCCAATACATTCCATAACGAAACAAAAGCCATTTCATTTTGTGCCCCATTTGATGAGCACCACATGCCCCACTGTGCACATTCGAGAGTGCCAAGTAAGCTTCAGCTTCGCCCAGACATTTTAGTAAGACTCCCTCAGGGGTTTTCTTAAATAATTCATTTCCCATCAAGAAGTATGATAAGGCTCTATACTTTACTTTTCTATTCGTATCTGTCGAAGGGTCCCTCAAATAGTTTACTATTGGACTCCTCCAATCTGTATCTGATAAGGAATCTATATTTAATACTTCGAATTCCTCTTCATTGGCGAAGCCTAATTGTGAATTTTCTGGAGACAATTTTGTGGCCATTGCCTTGCCTCTCACTTCAATCAACTCTTCTAATTTTTCCTTTGATACTTTGTATCCTGAGGCTAACTTTGCCAAATCATTTGCTTCTTGATTGTTTACTCTTGAGACGTGTTTCAGATCCACGTATTCGAATTTTTTGAGCAACCTATTTGCTATGACAAAATACATGATCAAATTCTCTTTGATACATTTGTATTCTTTTGTCAATTGCTTTATCACTAATTCTGTGTCTCCTTTAATTTCGACTCTGGTTGCCCCCAATTCCAACAAGGCTTCAAGCCCAGCAATAATTGCTTCATACTCAGCTTCGTTGTTGGAACATAGAGGGCCTTCGATTTTATACTTGAGCTTTGTTGGAATTCCATCAGGAGAAAGTATAAGGATACCAACTCCACTTCCCTCTTTATGTGTTGAACCATCGAAGTATAATTTCCAAGGTTTTAGATCAACATACTGCTGGGGGTTCTCAACCACTGCATGATCCACAATGAAATCTGACACAATTTGTCCCTTCATTGCCTTAAGAGGTTGAAAGATCAAAGAGTACTCAGTAAGGGCTAAAGCCCATTTGCCAATTCGACTATGCAATATAGGTTTGGATAGCATGTGTTTAATAACATCAAAATGAGATGAGCCATAAACATCAACTGGCTTTATATAATACTTGAATTTTATACAAGAGAAATATAGACAAAGACAGAGTTTTTCTATGGCACTAAATATTGCTTGATCTTCTCAAAAGCTTCTTGATGTTCAGCATGCCATTCGAACCTTCCTTGCTTCAGTTGAAGTAAGGGGGAAAAAGCTTGCGTACGCCCACTCAAATTAGAGATAAATCTTCTTAAGAAGTTTATCTTTCCCAATAGTGATTGCAATTCTTTCTTCGTGGATGGAGGCTTTGTTTCCATAATAGCCTTCGTTTTATTCTGATTAATTTCTATTCCCTTTTTGTGGACTACGAAGCCCAGGAAATCTCCAGCCCGCAAAAGAAAGCACACTTAAGGGGATTCATCTTTAAGCCATGTTTCCTCATTCTTTCGAATGATTGGCTGAGATGATCAAGATGACTGTCATCTGAAACAGATTTTATAACAATATCATCTATGTACACCTGCATGAATGTTTCTATATAATCATGAAATATAGAATTCATCGCTCTCTGATAAGTTGCCCCAGCATTTTTCAAGCCAAAAGGCATAACAACCCACTCATAGGTGCCTATTGCCCCAGGACAACGAAAAGCTGTTTTGGACACATCTTCTTCTGCAATGAAAATTTGATTGTATCCTGAATATCCATCTAGCATACTTAGATATTCGAAGCCTGCGGCTGAGACTACTAACATTTTTGCCACAGGCATAGGATATTAATCTTTAGGGGTCGCTGCATTTAGATCACGAAAATCTATACATACCCTTAAAGAACCATTCTTTTTAATAACAGGTACAATATTAGCAATCCATTCGATATACCTCGTATTCCTAATGAGTTTGCAACGAAGAAGTCTTTCGACCTCTGCTTTAATCTTTGAGAGAATTTCTGGTGTGAATCTTCTAGGAGTTTGCTTGATGGGCTTCTTCCCTTATTTTATGGGTACCTTCAATTCGACCAAGTCTCTTCCTAAACCAGGCATCTCATCATAGTCCCAGGCGAAACAATCTTTATTTTCTTTTAGTAACGCAATGACTTTTGACTTTAAGGCTGACTCCAATTTCGCGCTGATATAAGTCACCCTTTTTCGGCTCTCGTCTCCAAGATTTACTTCTTCGAGTGGGTCTTGAGCTAACATCTTTATATTTGGTGCCATTGGATCCTTTTCAAACCCCAAAGGTTCTTCGTCATAGATTGCGTCTAATCTCTGACCAGCTTCTTTGCCTGAAACCTGTTCGTCATGAATTGCATCATCAGGTGGTTGTGGGATAAAATGTATCCCAGGACCTGTTACTTCTGATTCTTTTTGTGTGGTTTCGACTGTAACATCCCGAAAATTCTTATTTAATTAATTTAATCAAGTTTTAAATTAATTATGGGGAATTAACATTTTGTTGAATTATGTGGAAAAATAATGAAATGTTAAGTCATTGGGCCATGCGGTGGAATTAGTAAAGTGGAGGTGTAATTGTGTAAGAGCCCATTTCTAATTTTATGTTTTTCATAAAATAAAGGAAAACAAGAAGAGAAGGGAAAAATTAGAACGTGAAAACCAGAAGCTGTGAGAAGAGGAACTGAAGAGCGTGAAGGAGAGCCAAAGAGGAAGAGGAACCAATTCAAGAATTTGGCTAAGGTAAGGGGGGATTCTTCTCATTAACCTCTATTATGGGTTGTATGAATGATTCGATGGAATTTGTATGTTAGGATTTCGAATTGAATTATATGTCGGGTCTGGGGTTTTGGGGTTCATAGAACTTTGATTCAATTTAGGTTGTGAATAATGATTTGTGTTGAATAATGATGTTAAACATGATTAGAAGTATGTGTAAACGTGCAATTTATGTTGTATGTGTGGTTTATTTTTCTGAAATTCGTACTGGTATGATTTGAGAGCATTTGGGAGGTATAGAATGTTGTTTTCTGCAGGTTGGGGTTTCTGAAATCGCCGGTTCGCGCCGCGTGCACATGGTTGGCGCCGCGAACAGGTGGGCAGAATGCCAGGACGTTATGATACGCACAGGTCGCGCCGCGTACCTGTGTTGGCGCCGCGAAGGCGTAACTTTTCTCGTTTCGCGCCGCGTATAGGTGCTTGCGTCGCGAACAGCTTGGCAGAGAGCCAAGGATTTTTAGATCGCTCAGTTCGCGCCGCGAACCAAGCTTGGCGCCGCGTGCTGTGCTGTTTGGGATTTTTGTTAAAGTTTAACGATGTATAACTTTTTAACTGTTAGTCTGTCTGATGTGCCGTTTCGAACATAGTGAGGCTAATTCAGTGATTTATGCAATAAAATAGTGTTTGATTTGTGACTCGAATTTAATTTAAACACTTGACTTAATTGGTTGTGGTGGTTTATATTGTTATTGCATCGGTTGATGATTATGATTGTTCAGATGTTTGGTGTTGATGATTAGCATGCGGTATGTGATGCATGCATTTCATAATCATGTTGTGGGCTGTATCCCTTATGGTGGTGGGACAGCGGTAGCTAATTCCCATTGTGTGGAATTGGTGAGAGAAGTAGTCGAATCTTTATGGTGGTGGATCGGTGAGATGGGTTATCCCATGTTTGGTACCACATGCATTTAGTTGCATTGCATTAGGTTGTTGTGTATAATTGTAACATGAATGGAAGTTGTCCAATGTTATAATTTGTGTGTATTTTAGTGTGAATGACTGTAATTGACGAATGTTGCTATATTATCTGAATATAATTGATTTGGGTGAATAATGTATGGATGAAGTTGTATTGTTTATATACCTATAACATTTGTTAATGCGAATGAAACTCACCCTTACTGTTGTTATTTTTCAGATTGAGGAGTAGCTTGTGTACTTGGTGAGGATTAGCTCGTCAAGTAGTTCGTTAGAGTCAGTTGGGTCTGTGTCATGCTCTGGTCGTGTAACACCGGGAACGTTATTTTAGAATTGGCTGATAGACTTCTGTTTTGTTTATGGTTTATGGTTGAATTATGAGTCTTCGACTCCAGATGTTTGATTATTCAGTTGTTAAGAATATTCCGCTGTGTTAACATGCTACCTGAATAATTTTTGGTTTATCGTTCCTTTATGGCATGACATGAATATTGTTTGTTTTGTTGGCGTTGTAATACTCTTCTTCATGTTTTACTCTGATTTCAATGTTAATTTTTCCGCGGGGTTTAGAAGGGTGTTACAATAGTGGTATCAGAGCATAGTCGGTCGTTTGAGTCAGAGTCTTAGTGTCGGTTAATCCTTCGTATACGATTAGTGTAAAGTTGACACTGTCGATACTTCTTGTTCTAATGAATATTGTCTGATATTAGCAGAACAATGGCCGGAAGAGGAGGAAGAAATGACGACGCGATTGCTGAGGCTCTGGGCATGATTGCTGGTGTATTAGGAGGGAATACCAATGGGGCTGGTATTGGTGCTGACAGGCAGCTGAACAGTTTTCAGAGGAACAATCCTCCGTTGTTCAAGGGCACGCACGATCCCGAAGGAGCTCAGAGGTGGCTGAAGGAAATCGAAATGATCTTCAGAGTGATCGATTGTGCTGAAAATCTGAAGGTGAGGTATGGGACTCACATGCTGTCTGAAGAAGCTGATGATTGGTGGATGGCTAGTAGAGATGAACTTGAATCTGCAGGTGTAGCGATCACTTGGGCTGTATTCAGGCGAGAATTCCTGAGGAGGTACTTTCCTGAGGATGTTCGGGGCAGGAAAGAAGTTGAGTTTTTGGAGCTGACACAAGGTAACATGACGGTGCCGGAGTATGCTTCAAAGTTTGTTGAGCTGGCCAAGTACTATGTCCACTATAACAATGATGAAGCGAGCGAATTTTCGAAATGTGTTAAGTTCGAGAATGGTCTCCGTGATGAAATTAAGCAGGGAATCAGGTATCAGAGGATTCGTCGGTTTACAGATTTAGTGGACTGTAGTAGGATCTATGAAGAGGATAACCTCAAGCTGAAGTCATCTCACTCTCGCGAGTTAGTTGACAAGAAAGGGAAGAAGCCTATGGACCGTGGTAAACCATATGGTAGAGGTAATTATAAAGCTGGGAGTTGGAAGAAGCCTAGTGGGGGAGACTCTAGTGCTCCTGTTAAGTGCTTTAAGTGTGGGGAACCTGGACATCGTGTTCACGAGTGCAAAAGCGAAGAGAAGAAGTGCTACAGGTGTGGTAAAGCAGGCCACATGTTGACTGCAAGGGAAGGACTGTGACTTGTTATAACTGTGGTGAAGAAGGTCACATTAGTCCACAGTGTCCTAAGCCAAAGAAGAATCAAGCTGGGGGTAAAGTTTTCGCTTTATCAGGTTCAGAGACTACTCCAGAGGATCGATTGATTAAAGGTACGTGTTATATCCATGGCACTCCTTTAATTGCAATAATAGATACTGGAGCAACTCACTCGTTTATTTCGTTGGATTGTGCTAAACGTCTGAACTTGGAAATATCGGATATTCATGGAAGTATGATCATTGACACTCCTGCGTCGGGTTCAGTGACTACTTCGTTTGCCTGTTTGAACTGTCCATTTGATATTCTTGGTAGAGAGTTCGGAATGGACTTAGTGTGCCTTCCGTTGGAACAACTTGATGTCATCCTGGGTATGAATTGGTTGCAATTTAATCGGATTCATATCAACTGTTTCACGAAGACGGTTATTTTTCCGGAAGATGTCGGTATTGAGAGTGTAGCAGTGACTGCTAGACAAGTGGATGAAGCAATGAAGGACGGGGCTGCCGTGTTTATGTTGATTGCATCCATGGAAGTGAAGAAGAAAGTGGTGAGTAGAGACTTACCGGTAGTATGTGAATTTCCAGAAGTTTTTCCAGAAGATGTAAGAGAGTTACCGCCAGAGAGGGAGGTAGAATTTGCTATTGAGTTAGTTCCTGGAACTAGTCCGGTGTCGATGGCGCCGTATCGTATGTCGGCATCTGAACTAGCAGAGTTGAAGAGTCAGCTAGAAGAGTTACTGGAAAAAGAATTCATTCGTCCTAGTGTGTCGCCGTGGGGTGCGCCGGTGTTGTTGGTAAAGAAGAAAGAAGGTTCTATGAGATTGTGTGTGGATTATAGACGGCTGAATAAAGTTACTATCAAGAATCGGTATCCATTACCGAGGATTGATGATTTGATGGATCAATTGGTTGGTGCGAGTGTGTTCAGCAAAATTGACTTGAGGTCGGGATATCATCAGATTCGGGTGAAGACGGACGATATTCAGAAAACGGCATTTAGAACAAGGTATGGCCATTACGAATATACAGTGATGCCATTTGGAGTAACTAATGCACCGGGAGTTTTCATGGAATATATGAATAGGATCTTTCATCCTTACCTGGATCAGTTTGTGGTGGTATTTATCGATGATATTCTAATATATTCTAAGAGTGAAGAAGAACATGCAGAGCATCTAAGAGTGGTATTAGAACTACTGAAGGAAAAGAAACTTTATGCGAAACTGTCAAAGTGTGAGTTCTGGCTAAGTGAAGTAAGCTTTCTTGGGCATGTAATTTCTAAAGATGGTATTGCCGTTGACCCAACGAAAGTAGAAGCAGTGTCTCAATGGGAAGCTTCGAAGTCAGTTTCCGAAATCCGTAGTTTCCTTGGTCTTGCAGGTTACTATAGAAAGTTCATTGAAGGTTTTTCAAAGTTAGCGTTGCCGTTAACTAAGTTGACTAGGAAGGGTCAAGCATTCATCTGGGATTCGAAATGTGAAGAAGGATTCCAAGAGTTGAAGAAGAGGTTGACTAGTGCGCCGATCTTGATTTTGCCGAATCCGGCGGAATCTTTTGTGGTATATTGTGATGCTTCGTTGTTGGGATTAGGAGGTGTACTAATGCAGAATCAACAGGTAGTCGCTTATGCGTCGAGACAACTCAAAGTGCATGAGAGAAACTATCCGACTCATGACTTAGAATTGGCAGCAGTGGTATTTGTGTTGAAGTTGTGGAGACATTATCTGTATGGTTCGAGGTTTGAAGTGTTTAGTGATCACAAGAGTCTGAAGTATCTCTTTGATCAAAAAGAGCTGAATATGAGGCAAAGGAGGTGGTTAGAGTTCCTTAAGGATTATGATTTTGGGCTGAATTACCATCCGGGTAAAGCAAACGTGGTTGTCGATGCTTTGAGTAGGAAGTCCTTGCATATATCTATGCTGATGGTAAGAGAATTGGATTTAATTGAACAATTCAGAGATTTGAGTTTAGTATGCGAAGACACTTCTGTCAGTGTTAAGTTGGGAATGCTGAAGCTGACTAGTGGTATTCTGGAAGAAATTTGAGAAGGTCAGAAAGCTGATGTAGAATTGGTGGACAAGTTGACTCTGATTAACCAAGGCAAGGGAGGTGAATTCAGAATCGATGAGAATGGTATTATAAGGTTTGGTAATCGTGTTTGTGTTCCTAATGTTTCCGAATTGAGGAAGAGTATTCTCGAAGAAGGACACCGTAGTGGATTAAGTATTCATCCTGGTGCTACAAAGATGTATCATGACTTGAAAAAGCTGTTTTGGTGGCCTGGAATGAAGAAGGAAATTGCCGAGTTTGTGTATTCTTGTTTGACTTGTCAGAAGTCAAAGGTTGAACATCAGAAACCATCTGGATTTATGCAACCGATGTTTATTCCTGAGTGGAAATGGGATAGCATATCAATGGATTTTGTTTCGGGTTTGCCAAGAACTGTTAAGAATTGTGAAGCTATCTGGGTCGTGGTAGACAGATTGACGAAGTCTGCACATTTTATACCAATAAGAATGGATTATCCGATGGAAAAGCTGGCTCAATTGTATATTGAGAAGATAGTTAGTCTACATGGTATTCCTTCGAGTATCGTGTCAGACAGAGATCCAAGATTTACGTCGAAGTTCTGGGAAGGTTTGCAGAAGGCTTTGGGTACTAAGCTGAGACTAAGTTCTGCTTATCATCCGCAGACGGATGGACAGACTGAGAGGACAATTCAGTCGTTAGAAGACTTGTTACGTGCTTGTGTGTTAGAAAAAGGAGGTGCTTGGGATATTTATCTGCCTTTGATTGAATTTACCTACAACAACAGTTTTCATTCGAGTATAGGTATGGCTCCGTTTGAGGCATTGTATGGTAGGAGATGTAGAACTCCATTGTGTTGGTACGAAGCTGGTGAGAGTGCTGTGATTGGACCAGAAATTGTACAACAGACTACGGAGAAGATTAAGATGATTCAAGAGAAGATGAAAGCTTCTCAGAGTCGTCAAAAGAGCTATTATGATAAAAGGAGGAAGACACTTGAGTTTCAAGAGGGAGATCATGTGTTTATGAAGGTTACTCCTATGACGGGTATTGGTCGAGCTTTGAAGTCAAAGAATGTTGACTCCGTGTTTTATTGGACCATTCCAAATTTCGAAAAGAGTGGGAGAAGTGGCATATCGTATTGCGTTACCGCCAATGCTTGCCAACTTGCATGATGTATTTTATGTGTCTCAATTGAGGAAATACATTTCGGATCCGTCCCACGTGATCCAAGTGGATGATGTGCAGGTTAAAGACAACTTAACGGTTGAAACGTTACCTGTGAGGATTGAAGATAGAAGACTGAAGCAATTGCGGGGCAAGGAAATAGCTTTAGTCAGATTAGCTTGGGGAGGACCAGCTGATGGAAACGTCACCTGGGAGTTAGAAAGCCAGATGAAAGATTCCTATCCTGAACTATTTGCTTGAGGTATGTTTTCGAGGACGAAAACTCTTTAGTGGGGGAGAGTTGTAACATCCCAAAAATTCTTATTTAATTAATTTAATCAAGTTTTAAATTAATTATGGGGAATTAACATTTTGTTGAATTATGTGGAAAAATAATGAAATGTTAAGTCATTGGGCCATGCGGTGGAATTAGTAAAGTGGAGGTGTAATTGTGTAAGAGCCCATTTCTAATTTTATGTTTTTCATAAAATTAAGGAAAACAAGAAGAGAAGGGAAAAATTAGAACGTGAAAGCCAGAAGCTGTGAGAAGAGGAACTGAAGAGCGTGAAGGAGAGCCAAAGAGGAAGAGGAACCAATTCAAGAATTTGGCTAAGGTAAGGGGGGATTCTTCTCATTAACCTCTATTATGGGTTGTATGAATGATTCGATGGAATTTGTATGTTAGGATTTCGAATTGGATTATATGTCGGGTTTGGGGTTTTGGGGATCATAGAACTTTGATTCAATTTAGGTTGTGAATGATGATTTGTGTTGAATAATGATGTTAAACATGATTAGAAGTATGTGTAAACGTGCAATTTATGTTGTATGTGTGGTTTATTTTTCTGAAATTCGTACTGGTATGATTTGAGAGCATTTCGGAAGTATAGAATGTTGTTTTCTACAGGTTGGGGTTTCTGAAATCGCCGCTTCGCGCCACGTGCACAGGGTTGGCGCCGCGAACAGGTGGGCAGAATGCCAGGACGTTATGATACGCACAGGTCGTGCCGCGTACCTGTGTTGGCGCCGCGAACGCGTAACTTTTCTCGTTTCGCGCCGCGTATAGGTGCTTGCGCCGCGAACAGCTTGGCAGAGAGCCAAGGATTTTTAAAACGCTCAGTTCGCGCCGCGAACCAAGCTTGGCGCCGCGTGCTGTGCTGTTTGGGATTTTTGTTAAAGTTTAACGATGTATAACTTTTTAACTGTTAGTCTGTCTGATGTGCCGTTTCGAACATAGTGAGGCTAATTCAGTGATTTATGCAATAAAATAGTGTTTGATTTGTGACTCGAATTTAATTTAAACACTTGACTTAATTGGTTGTGGTGGTTTATATTGTTATTGCATCGGTTGATGATTATGATTGTTCAGTTGTTTGGTGTTGATGATTAGCATGCGGTATGTGATGCATGCATTTCATAATCATGTTGTGGGCTGTATCCCTTATGGTGGTGGGACAGCGGTAGCTAATTCCCATTGTGTGGAATTGGTGAGAGAAGTAGCCGAATCTTTATGGTGGTGGATCGGTGAGATGGGTTATCCCATGTTTGGTACCACATGCATTTAGTTGCATTGCATTAGGTTGTTGTGTATAATTGTAACATGAATGGAAGTTGTCCAATGTTATAATTTGTGTGTATTTTAGTGTGAATGACTGTAATTGACGAATGTTGCTATATTATCTGAATATAATTGATTTGGGTGAATAATGTATGGATGAAGTTGTATTGTTTATATACCTATAACATTTGTTAATGCGAATGAAACTCACCCTTACTGTTGTTATTTTTCAGATTGAGGAGTAGCTTGTGTACTTGGTGAGGATTAGCTCGTCAAGTAGTTCGTTAGAGTCAGTTGGGTCTGTGTCATGCTCTGGTCGTGTAACACCGGGAACGTTATTTTAGAATTGGCTGATAGACTTCTGTTTTGTTTATGGTTTATGGTTGAATTATGAGTCTTCGACTCCAGATGTTTGATTATTCAGTTGTTAAGAATATTCCGCTGTGTTAACATGCTACCTGAATAATTTTTGGTTTATCGTTCCTTTATGGCATGACATGAATATTGTTTGTTTTGTTGGCGTTGTAATACTCTTCTTCATGTTTTAATCTGATTTTAATGTTAATTTTTCCGTGGGGTTTAGAAGGGTGTTACATCGACAGCCATGTCTGATAGTTCGGCTGCAAGAGCCGCTTTTCTTTTATTCTCGGCTATGTAAGCCGAAATCTTTTCGAAGAAAGATGACTCAGGCATTATCAACGTCTATGTCCCAGCCAGTTGGCCGTATTCCTGGTAATCCTTCGATAGGTTCCGTGTCTTCTGGACCGTCCATTATTTCTCTATTCCACTGGAATCCATTTGGGTGTAAAGATAGGTAATACATAGCATTTTTATTTGGAGCGTATATATCCTCTGCTGCATTGCATGGCCCTATATTAGCTAAGTTTCTGTCAAAACTAGTTTTGTTGACTTGATTGACTTCAGCCATATAGTAAAATTGATCTCCTTCTATGTTTTCCACTATACCATCTTCTCTCCAGATAGTTAGCCTCTGATGCATTGTCGAAGGTACTGCAGCAACCCCATGGATCCATTCTCTAGTTTGCCTTTGCTGGTATAACCATGAACATAGTTGGCCTTGTGACTGAACCCACAGTTAAGTTCACTTGGATCACTCCCAAGGTATGTCCTACTTTCCCTTCATAGTTGGACAAAACCATATTATGTGGTCTTATGTCGGTGTCAAACATGCCAATTTTTTCCAGCATATACTGGGGCATTAAATTCACTGCTGCCCCCCATCAACTAGGACTTTGTTTATGCCCACATTTTCAATTTTGGCTCTTATGTAAAGGGGTTTCAGATGATTTCTCATACCTTGGTCAGGTCTTTCAAAAAATGCATTCTGTTCTTCAACAGCCCCGTTATTCAGCACATAATAACACACAGGTCTGTGTTTCGCCATTTCTTCAGTGTCAGCTTCCTCGCAATCTTCGACTTCCGTCTCTTGGTAAAATTTGTGAGGTAGAACAGATACCACATTACAGTTGAAGTTTATGGATGACACTCCGTCTGAATCGAAATCATTAGTCATCCTATCATCTTCTTTCCAAGGACTTGACTGCATCTTTGCTTCTTCTTTCTCATTTTCAGAACTGAACAATTTGTGTTCTACCGGAGGTTTGCTTGATCTTGCCCCCTGCATTGGGACTTTGGTGCTGCTGGATTCTCCAACGTCCTTTGCCTTGTATTCCTTCTGGGCTTTCTTTATTTTATGGTGTCTCCTCCATTGAGATCTGGACATTGGATTCCTATCTTTGTAATTCTCAAGCCTGTACATCTCTCGGTTTGACGTTTGGAACTGCTTTCTATAAGCCATTGTCGTTCGTCCACCTTGGTCCCAGCTTCGCCATTTGTTATTTCCTGCGCCAGCTTGTGTCCATCTATCCATAGGTATGTCTGCAGGAAGTTTGAATGTCACCCTTCGAGCCTTAGGATGAGGACTATCAGGCCTTTTTGATGGTGTTCGATTGTCGGACACATATATGTTGGGGCGGAGTCCTTGAGCTTCCCAACCAGTAGTGAATAACACACTTTCGAATGATTCCTCCATAAGGTTATCATAGACTGCCCCACATCTGGGACACATAACGATCTCTGTCTTTGCCTTCTAACATCGAACCAAGAAACTCACCAAGCTTTCTTATGGCCTTGAATAAACCTTCAGCAATTGGTTTACTTGCCTTCAGTGCCCCTGCATCTTGTTTCGTTAGGCCCTTTCATAGTTAGCTTGGACCCTTCGATTCAGCATAATCGAGCACCTTGGACACATTAACATCCATCCAGCATTTTTCTCGTGACACCTCCAAAGATAATCTTTCAAGCTTTCAATTGCTCGTGGATTTCCATAGTTTCCTTTTTCTCTTTCTTTCACCAGACATTTCTCTAGTTCCTCAATTTCAGATAAGGGTTGCCCAACATTCACCATGTTGACGCCTGCCGGGGGAACTTCAGAAATCCTTATCTGATGGAGTTTCACTCTGAGGTCTTCAGTGGCCTCACTAGTCTTCTCCCTAAGATCTTCAGTGATCTTTGTCTCGAATGACTCTTCAACATCAGTATTGAAGGTTACCTTGTTGTTTAGGCTCTCAGTAGCCTGCTTTCCTGTCAAAATCATCTCCCATTCAGCAATGTCTACTTCAGACACATCCACCATATTGATGTCGACTGGTTCAGCATAGTTGGTGTCAGCGGCATTCAGGGGATCAGCATCGACCTTCATGTGATTCTTTCCCCTATCAGCGAACTTCAAACGTCCATCCTTGATAGCATTTTGAATTAGATCCCCGAAAAGAAAGCATTGTGAGGTCTTATTGCCTAAAAAACCATGATATTTGCAAAAACCTCTTTTCTTCCGCTGTTCCAATGGAGGAACTTTGGAATTGGGAGGCACTATCATCTGTCCATCTTTTACTAATAAATCAAAGATTTTGTCACATTTAATGACGTCAAAAGTGTAAGTTTTCTTTGGGAATCTATCATTTTTGTCATTTTCGACAAGACTTTTCCCATTCGAATGGGTCAGCAATTTACAAGAGTAAGGGGGCGCTTCTTTTAATTCAGCTAAGTCTATTTCGACTTCTTTGAAATTACATGAATCTTCGAAGGGTTCGCCTTCGTCATCTTCAGCCTCAATATATGCCACTCTCTCCTTCTTATAATTCTTGTTTGCTCAGGCCTTTTCAGCTTTCAATCGTTTGACTTGATGAACTCTGTCTTCCAGTTGGGCCATATCTCTCAAATATTGAGTATCCAATTTCTTTCTAATTGAATAGTCTAAACCGCCTGAAGCCATTTCGACTAATTCATGTTCTGGAACAACTGTGAAACATCTTGACTTTAGCAAACGGAACCTATTCAAATAGTCATCTATGGGTTCCGTGAATTTCCTCTTAATGCTAGCTAATTCTTTCAAACTTATCTTGGTTTGGCCCATATAGAATTGTTCATCGAACATCCTCTCCAAGTGTGCCCAGGCATCTATGAAATTTGGAGGTAAGGTGGTAAACCATGTGAAAGCATTTTTTGTTAGCGAACTACGAAAATATTTAATTCTCAAGTTTTCGTTGCCTACTAAATCACCAGCCTCCGTCAAGTATCGGGCTATGTGTTCTACAATTGATTCACTAGTATCTGTAACACCCTGAATTTAATTAAATTGGCTAATTAAATTATTGAAGGATTTAAATACTTGATTTAGTCGAATTTGGGTTGTCGGTGTTATTTAAGGGCAAATTTGGAATTATTAAATTGAAGTCGGAAAATAATATTAAGAATAATATTATTTATAAGTCGGAATTATTATATTGAAGGAATTATTATTATAAGTGATATTATGATTTAATTTAAGTTATATAACTATTGGGCCTAATTAGTTGTGGAGAATAATAAAGAGGAGACTTAAACACTAAGCCCCATTGGTTTTATATTAGGGTTTTAGAGATGAGAAAGAATAGTGTTGTCATTTTGGAGGAAACAAGAATAGAGGAGAAAAGAGGCAAGCAATGAAGAAGAAGAAGAAGCTTGGAAATTTTCATCCTTGATGCCAAATTGAAGATACAAATAGAGACCCATTGAGTTGCTTCCATTGATAAGGTAAGGGTGGGGTTCTCTTCCTATAATGGGGCTCATGAACAATTGTATGTGGGAAAATTGGGTGTATAGATTTATTGCATTTGCTTGTGTTAAAATGGTGCTGAAAATTCTGAAACTGTTGTGTTCATGTTGCTGTTTGTTGAATTTGGAAATAATAAAGTCAAGACAGCTAGCAATGAGGGTCTGCGTCATTCTTAATTCTAAAGCTTACCTTTAAATGCATTGATTTTGAATTTGCAGTTATGACTAACTATATATTAAAATTAATATTTTAATGGGAATATTGAGATGACTTAAGTTGTGTGTTTGTTTCATATGCACATATATACTGTTACATAAATTTGTAGATAATATCTTTTTGGTTAGGAGAATGATTTAAGGAGTAATTTCTCTAGTCATGGCCTTAGGACGACTGTCAAGCATAGCGACGACCTGCATGATGGTGTCGTGTAATTTCTAATTTCCTTGATTAAGCCTAATAACTAATTGTCCTTTTAATTAATGCAATAGAATTGATGTCTCTTTAATTTCCTTCTTTGTTAATTTGGTGTATCATTATTATTAGGATAAGATAAATGTCATCAAATAACCATATATCTTAGTGACAAAAGCAGAATAATAATACAGTAATAGTAGGATTATAGAACTAATAAACAGTCCTGTTTGATCGAAATAGTCAAATTAAGCGGTATAATTAGTTGTTCGGAATTTGATGAAAATTCACGTGGTAGTTAAGTTTAATTAGTAGATTAACATGGTGGTGTTATTTTGTTGAAATTGTGATATTTTAAGAATCGACTGAAATTGTGTTTGGTTTAAATATTCTTTATAAATAAATTATAATAATTTAATAGAATTGTCAATAGAGTTGTTAGAGTTGTCAATAGAGTTGTTAGAGTCGACAATAAGTTGTCAGAGTTGTTTTGAATTATTAAGAGTCGTATTTTTATTTGTTTTGAGTAATTCTGACATGTTTAGAGTTGTCAGTGTATAACGTCGGTGTTTGTTTTTTTTGGAACTTTAACAATTCATATCTTTTGAACCGTAACTCCGTTTGAGTCTCCGTTCGAGGCGTTAGAAAGCTAGCGTGATAGTCTTTTCAATAAAAATGGTTTTGAGCAATAGAATGCTAGAAATTGGAAATGGAGTAGAAATTGAAGTGAATTAAATTAATATAGTTTGATATTAATTGGTTAAATTAATAGTTAAATTAATTGCAATGAGTTTAATTGATTGGAATATACTTGAAGTTGGATCAACTATTCGGTTTGTCGGTAAGTTACGGTATTTTGAGAATTCGTCCGTAATTGTGTTTTGACTTGAATATGTATGTTGAGAATAACATATGTATATGCCATGATGTTGTGCTAATAATGATTCTCTGTGGTTAGTTGGTTAGCATTAAATTAATGATTAATTGCTTGATGATGAAAGTGTGTGTTTATGTATAATTGGCAAAAAATGAGAATTAACATGAGATATTATGGTTACTAGTGTTAATTGAATTGTGTGAATCGTAATTAATTAATTGGCCTCTTATATGTTAATGATGTGTGTGTTGCGAATGTTGTGTACAATTGGTGGATAATTCATAGAGTTGAATTATTGAGATATGCGCAAAGTTAAGATGGTAGAGATGATCTTAATTGCATAAAGTTGTGATATTTTACATACATTCATATCATAGTGTGCCTTGAAACACAGGTGGATTTGCTTTGAAACATAAGCGGGCTTGGATTCTAGAGTGAATCGGAAGCCGTAAACTATATGTTTACAATTGGTGGACTTTGGTCTTGTCCGGATCGGAAGTGTGGCTTAGATTCTAGAGTTATGAATCGGAGGCCGGTGAAACTTAGAATTTCACATTGGTACCACATGCATTGTGTCACATGTTTCATTGAGTCACATTAGAGTTATGTGATAGTTTATTCTGTGCATTATATTGTGATAAGTGTACGAGTGAACAATTGATTATGTGCATTGATGTTGTGATGCTATGTGTATGAGTTTGGTAATTGATTATGTACACTTGGTGTTGTAGTGATAATTGTATTAGTTGATAATTGAGAAGAGGTGATGTTTGAATACGTAATTGGTTAAATGCGAGAATATGTGATAATGATGGATTGTGTATATATTTGGAATAATAGTATTGAATCCTGTGATTATTATACGATTGAACTTCGTGCATACTTGAATATGTGAAATTTATTGGATGATACTATTTACATAATTATGACTTGTTGTGCGATGAAAAGTATGAGAGATTAATGAACTGTGGAAGTATGATGTGTATGGTAACTGTTGATACTTGCGATGTAATGATTTTATATGCCTGAATCCTAATATACAATTTATCATGCGCCCACTTATATGATTGATATCTCACCCTTTTCTCTTGTTTCGCCGTTGCCTTTATATTGGTAACGTGCAGGTATTCAAGTATGAAGATTTAGTTGCCGTTACTCGAGTCGGTTGTCGCTCTGATACGTAGCACTCTGGGGGGAACGATTTATGTCATTCATGATGTTGTTGTTTAATTGTGTTATCTTGGTTGAACAAAATGATAAGTTAACTGAAGATATTTTATTGAATACTTGTTTAAGTGATTCCGCTGTGTTTTAATAAAATAAGTTATTCTGTTTCAAAGGTGCTATGTATCCGCTTTATGCGACGAGTTGATTTGTTTTGTTTTTTTTATTATGTGACGCCTCATTTGTTTATTGAGAAATTTTGAAAACTCTGATGTATATATATTTGTCGGGTAGAAATGGGGTGTTACATTAGTGGTATCAGAGCCTGGTTGGTCTGTTCGGCCAAGTTGTCGAGTCAGTTGAGTTATGTGACAGTTGAATGTTGTCAGTGTTTAATCCCTAGTACGTGACATGTGTGCGAAACACTGTCGGTACTTGTTTGCTTTGTTGCAAGGATTGGTTTGATTCCAAGTGGGGGAGAAATTTTGCTTCTCTAAGATGTTTCTGTTGTAAGGGATGGTCAGGTATGTTATCGACAAGCGACAATGCAAGTGTTGTTGAGAGTTTTGGATGTTAACCAGAGTCGAAGACAATGTGAAGTTAAGGATAGTTTCGGGAGACAGAAGTTAGAGAGTGACGATGTTCAGCACGGTTCAGGACTGAGAGCTTGTCGGTGTGTTTAGCCTTTGCGTCTGATGCTGGTGTTTGACAAGTGTTAAGGTGATAAAGTTGCGGTAGACTTTATGTTGGACTCGCATAAGTGATTAAAGGACGTAGTCGATGTGTGAAGTGTTGTGAATCGCAAACCCGAGTTGGAACTCGAGAATGCGCGTAGCTTGAGTTTCAGATATCTGATTTGAACTCTGTTTGAAGCGTCAGAAAGATAACGAGATGAAGTGTATTATAAGAATTATTGCCGCAGCCGTAATAGATTTGATTTTGACGTGATGAGGTTGAGATGGGATGCAGTTTATCGTCGATGTTTACAATTCGGATAACCTCAGAGTTTTGTAGCGTGGGTTTCGAGTATCCGTTGGGCGTACCGTTTGAGCCTACGAAGAGGTGAAGTTGTATTCGACCTTATGAAAATATGTAAGCCTGTTGAATAAGAATGATTATTACCGTAAATGTCTGAAGCGAAGTTAAGCAAAACTTGTTGTTGATGATTAAGATGAGAGAATGAGATGTTCGGTATTAAAGATGATTTGAGTACTGATGACTTTTAAGGAAGAGTGAAGTAGTAGCGAAGAAAAAGTCAGAATTAGGGATGATAGAAGTCGTATTTGGGATGCCAAAAGTGGCGGTGTGTATAAAAGAAGGACTGTATGGAATTTCTATCGCCAGTTTATCATGAGGAGGACTTCGGTTGAGACGAAACGAATTGTGTGATGCTAAGTGATTATGAATCAGACTTCTGTATTATGTTTGGACGTCGGTGTCTCATCGACAAGATCGGTTGATAAGGTAAGATGTTGTAGGGGTTGTGAAAACCCAAAGTGAATCATTGGATTACGTCGTGTTATTGGATTTAAGTGGAAATTCGGAAAGAACATTATTATGATGTAACAACAATTTATACTTGTCGCACGCTCGCGAAAATGAACAGAGTCGCCACCAATATATTTATCCCATAAGGGAAAGGAATACCAGAAAACCTAGGATGGATAAGAACGAGGTCTTTCGACCAGAGATAGGGTACGGGAGTCGGTTACGCGAGGGGAAGGTGCTAGCACCCCTCACGCCCATCGTACTCGATGGTATCCACCTATGTTTGTTGCTATCTAAAGGGTGTATAAATCTAAAGCTTAATTCTAAGGGAATGCATGCAAATGAAAGAAGAAGAAACACGGGGAAAATAAGGTTTATAAATAATTGTGCTCGCTTAGGCCCCGCGACCTAATGCCTACGTATCCTTTTCAGGAATCAGAGCGCCGTAGTTCGGCTCTTTATTTTTTGTTTGTTTTTGTATTTTTTAGTTGAACAGTTACATTCACACTCCGCTGCTCGACCTCTGGAGTCTTAAGCTGGGAATGGAGCGGAAGTAACGTGCTCTTAAGGAGAAAGAATGCCCTGAAGGCAAGAGAAGGAATGCCTCGGAGGCAAGAGAGAGAAGAGAGAAAATTGGTTTGTGTCTTTTAGGTGTAATTCCATGATGGACGAAAACCCACTACAAGGCTTCGCATCACTTCCTTACTTTGTTTAGGTTTGAGCCTTTATTAGATATTTTGAAATGTTTTTGGTTGGGTGTCTTTTAAGGGAAATTAATTTGTGACTTGAATCATGCCATAAAAAAAGAGTTTTTTTGAATATTTAGAGAATGCACATCGAAGCCTGTCGCACGCTCGCGAAAAATGAACAGAGTCGCCACCAATATATTTATCCCAAAGAGGGAAAGGAATATCAGAAAACCTAAAACGAATAAGAACGAGGTCTTTCGACCAGAGATAGGGTACGGAAGTCGGTTACGCGAGGGGAAGGTACTAGCACCCCTCACGCCCATCGTACTCGATGGTATCCACCTATGTTTGTTGCTATCTAAAGGGTGTATAAATCTAAAGCTTAATTACTAAGGGAATGCATGCAAATGAAAGAAAAGAAACACGGGGAAAATAAGGGTTTTAAATAGTTGTGCTCGCTTAGGCCCCGCGACCCAATGCCTACGTATCCTTTTCAGGAATCAGAGCGCCGTAGTTCGGCTCTTTAGTTTTTTGTTTGTTTTTGTGTTTTTTAGTGGACGAAGTTACATTCGCACTCCGCTGCTCGACCTCTGGAGTCTTAAGCTGGGAATGGAGCGGAAATAACGTGTCCGATTAAAGAATGCCTCTGAGGCGAGATAGAGAAAAGAGTTTGAGCGTTCGAGCGACACCCTAAAGCAAGGGAGACTCGAGTTGCTCTTTGGTTTGTGTTTTTTAACAGTCGGGAACTTACGCTCGAATGGTTCCCTAAAGCAAGGGAGATCCAAGCTCTCGAACGATTCCCCAAAGCAGGGGAGGTCCAAGTTTCCATTCCCTTTTTATTAGGTCAAAAGTTGATTAGTCATTTTTTAGAAGGTGTTCTTGGTGTTTTTTAAGGGAAATTAAGTCAAGTATTTGTTAAGTATTTTAAAGTTGAAAAGGAAAAGAAACTAGCCTAAGCATGAAGGGAATTTCTAGATCCTAATGTTATCATGGTTTCTACCTAAAGGTTAGGAATAAAGGAACATGAAAATAAAGTCACAATTAGAAGTCAATAGTGAGTAACACAATGGTGCAAAGCTATACACAAGCATGAAGTAGCAAGTCAAAAACATAGTACAAAATGAATTAAAAATACTACTATTTTTTATGTTGATTTTTATGAGGGAAATTGAATTACAAGTCAAGTAAAAAGACTAAAAAACAAAATAGCCTAAAACTACTACTTTTTAGTGATTATTTTTATATGTCAAAAATCATGTGTTAAAAGTCTAAAAAGAAATAGAGGAAAATTAGTGTTTTTACTACTAAAAGAGTGACAAAAAACTAATTAAAATCTAAAAGCATAAAAAATAAAATAAAATAAGGAAATAGGGGGTGCAATCCTGAATTGCAGGGTGTAAGGAGTAAGGGCGCTGAGCCCACTGAGTCTGGCCCAGAATTGTTTTTTGTTCAGAATTCATTTACCAAAAAGAAACTATGGGCCCTGGGGTGTAGAAAGTGGTTAAGGCCCAAGCTAGTGTTTTTTGTACAGCATGCCAAAAATGGCGTTAGGGCCAATGGGGTGACGAATAGCAAATCAGGCCCGGTAATGATTATTGTTTTTTTGTTCATGTTCAGCACACAAAAACCGTGTGCATTGGGCTAGGGGGAGGTGTGATCAGAAATTCGTGTGAGGCCCAATGATCTCAATTTTGCTGTTTGATCCAATTATTCAATATTTCCATCAGATTCTAATTAAAATAAAAATATTGATTAAAAGATAAATAAAAAAAATTAAATTGGGAATTAGGTTTCAGTGTTGTGACCTTTCAGATTCCTTCACCCTAACTCTCGCTCTCGCTTCTCTCTTGTTCACTCTCGTCGCGAAGACGAACGAAACGGCGACGGCGCAACCTTTCTTTCTCCGATCGAAGACAAGTCGAGAGCTCCGATGACCTCTCTCTCCCTTCGTCTCTTGCGATCTCTTCCTCTTTGTGTTGTTGATTGCTGCGGTTCTTTTGCAAGTTTCAATTGACTAATGATTTGGTGATGAATGGAACGCTGCCGATTATTGAAGGGGATTGGATGACGTTGCTGTAGTCATGGCGAAGGCGATGCTGAGAAATGGTGGTTCGATACGAGATGGAGATGATGAATGATGAGGCAGAGTCTTGATGATTACGGTGCGTTGATGATGGTGTGAGGATTGGATGAAGCTGATGATATTGGAGAAGAACCTGTTACCGATAGGGATTGAAGATTGCGGATTGAATGAAGAGAAGATTGGTGATGAATCGGTAATGATTTTTTTTTGTAACCGCTTCTCTGTTTTCTTCTTCCGTGTATGAATTTTGTTCTTTATTTTTCACTTGCAGAAATCGGAGAGTGGAGGGATTCAAGACGAAGATTGTCTCAGTGAATGGAGAAGAAGGTGAGGAGAGGACTTGAAGGGAGATTGCAGTAGAGTGTGAAGTGATGAAGATGATGTTGATTGTGGAGTGATGAAGATGATGGAGAGCGGGTGAAGAGTGATTGGAGATGAAGATGGTGAATTTCAGAGGGAGAGTGAGTCGTGGAATGTGTGAAGGTGAAGTGAAGATTGAAGAAATTGTGAAAAAATGGTGGAGGAAGCTGAGAAATGAAGAATGGTTCTGTTATATAGAGATTGAAGCTGAGAAGGTTAGAAGAGAGAGGAAGATCTGCATTTATAGGTAAGAATCTCTTCCACTTTTCTGTTATGCAGTTAGCTGAATCTGTTAGCATTTGTAACTGAATTTAAGAGTTTGTTAGGAGGTAATTAGGAGTTGTAACTGACTTTTGAAGTTAGTTGGGTCAGTTACAAAATCAGTTAGAAGGTTAGTTGAAAGTCTGTTATAGGTTGGTAACTGAATCAGATTGGGTTCTGTTAGGTTGTTAGAGTTTGGTTCTGTTATGATTTGGTTTTTTGCTATTGGTTAAATCGGTTAGGGAGAGTTTGCTGAATCAGTTATGGTTGTTATGTGGTTAGTTAAGTTCTGTTTTTTTTCTGTTAGGAATTAGTTAAAGGGAATGGAGAGTTAATTATGGTTTGTTTGAAACTGAGTTTGATAGTTACTTGAGAAGAGGGAGAGTTAGTTATAGGACAGGTTTAAAATTCAGTTAGAAATGGGGCTGAACTGAAAAAAAGCTTGAATCTGAATGTGGTTTTTTCCCTTTGTTTTCAGTTTTGAAGATTGGTTGGAAACAAATATGTCGTGGCTAGCTGATAATTGAATAATTTGGCTTCCTTGTTGATCCATGAATGCAGGTTGCAGGGCTGTTTTAGTGGGTTGGATTTGTGGAATGCAGCAGATACATTGGCACTGTTTTGAACCGCATATGGCTAGCAACCGACATAACTGAATCAAATGCTGCAGAGTGTGGTGTCTGTTTGGTTTATGCAGGGTTGAATATGGATTTGGTATGGCTATATGATACAAATGATGGGGCAAAGATGAAGAGAATGAGAATGTCCAAAATGTATTTTTGTGTAAATGTGGATGAATGGTGTAATGTAATGAACTTTTGTGATCTTTTTGTAATGGATATTGATTCATAGATAGACTTTTATTTTAAATATGAACTCATGAATGAATGGTAAGTGATGTAGCTGTATTGAGATTTTTGTAATGAAACGTAGTTTTGATGGAATTTTCTTGAATCACCAATGACACTTGTCTAAATCTTGAATGAAAACCTTTGAATTGAATTTAGTCCAAACTCAATATTGGTGTCCTAATTGAATCTCAGATCCATGATATTTTGTACTTGAAGTTAACTTGATATGCATAAGACTTTGGCTTGATGCGTTCACCCTTTCTTCAATGGTACCACAATATTAATCTCACGACTTAGACAAAAAGATTTTGAATTGATCGCTTTGTAAAGATCCAAGCCTTAATTATTTGGAGAATATATCAAAACCTCCTTAAGAAAGCCCACATACGCAAATTTGATAATTTACTGAAAGTGAAGTCCATAAATCAGATAAAACTCCAGCTCTTCAAGATTTTTGATCCTGATGCCAAATTTATTAATTAATGATGCATGTGTTATGCCAATGACTTAATGAAGGTATGCGAATGAAATGTGCAGCTTAAGCCAATTAGAAATAAAATTAGATGGGCAAATTTTGGGGTGCAACAGCTGCCCCTATTTAATCGTCTTAAACCTGAATGAGATTGGCGTCAGCTTTTCAAACATTCAAGGTAGAAGATGATTAAATATCAAGTGAACCTGAAAATTTGCCTTATGAGAGATAGAATCCACTGGGGAAAGTGATAGTGTCATTTATTGAGGAAAACTGCGTCAATTCTGGATTGAACGAAGTAACTCTGGGTTAGAAATGAAATAGAATTCAACTCTGAGTTGAAGAAGAAAAGTGGGTCAACTCTGGGTTGAAGAACGGAGAAAAGTCAACTCTGGGTTAGATAAAAGATAAACATCGATTCTGGATCGAGAAGGGAAAGAAGAACATCAACTCTGGGTCGAAGATAAGATGAGGATATCAACTCTGGGTTGAGAAAAAGAAAGAAGAACAATTAGGGATGATCATCAACTCTGGGTTGAGAAGAAAATAAAGAAAGAAAACCGTCAACTCTGGGTTGAGAAAAAAATCAGGAAAGAAGACCGTCAACTCTGGGTTGAGTAGAAGAGGTAAAAGATAACTATCAACTCTGGGTTGAAAGGGAAGAGAAACAAGACAACCATCAACTCTGGGTTGAGTGGGAAAACAGATAAGGGATCAACTCTGGGTTGAATAAAAGATAACTGTCAACTCTGGGTTGAGTGGGAAAAAAGATAAGGGATCAACTCTGGGTTGAATAAAAGATAACTGTCAACTCTGGGTTGAGTGGGAAAGAGATAAACATCAACTCTGGGTTGAATAAAAGGTGACCGTCAACTCTGGGTGAGTGGGAAAGAAACAAGACAACCATCAACTCTGGGTTGAGTGGGAAAAAGATAATTAACTCGGGGTTAAAAGATGAAATGAAGGTCAACTCTAGGTTGAGCACAAAGACACCAACTCTGGGTTGAAGCAAGATGAACATGATTGACTTGAGGAGATGGCACCACAATGGTAACTCTGAGTGCCCCAGTGGAATATCAATTGATTGCTTGTAGGGAACACATCTGATGAGTAACTTGGCTTATGCTTCACATGCAAATGTTTGATTTATTTGTGCACTTCTGGAAATGCAATGCAAGGGATTCTATATGCAGTGTACTGATGCATTGTTCAGGGTTTCTGCTTTGATGTGGAATAGATTAGGTGGAGTTCTGAACTCTGCTTGATTCAAGATGGGGTGGATGGCCCTGCTTTGTTGATGATTAGATCATGCAGGTGAAATGATAATGAGAATGCAATGATATGCATGATGATTGTATGATTATGAATGGGATGATAGTCTCCAAGATACCAGGAGTGGATGGAGTATGCCCTTGTGGAAGGTTGTTGCTTGAAGGACAACACTTGTGAAGGTGAGGTGTTTGGCTTGACTCCTCGACACTTGTCTCGATATCTGACGCTTGCTTGGGGATGAAAAAATGAATTGTCACTAGCTTGCCCCAGCTTGTAGGATCTCTTGAGATAAAACTTTGATATGCTTGAATCATGGAGATGTGCAATGGCCTGCCCCAGTGTAGATGAAAGGATGAATGCCCCATATTGAAATGAACTTTTCCACCAGACGGGTGCTTCAGAGATTTGCTTTGTGGATGACCAACCTTTGCCTTTGTAAGATTATTCAATGGAATTTCAATGTTGAACTTTCCTTGGTATCAAGTACTTACTTCTAGATTAGAGACAATTCTGTTTTGAAAAAGATAATGAGAATGCAATGCACATGTTAATCTCAAAGAAAAAGTTTTATTTGTCAAAATGTTGTATTGATACTAACACAAGTGACACAGCAACATTAGGAGTCAGTTTGACATGATTGTACAGTTTGTATGCTTTCGGAACGAACCCAGCTTCAATTAGGACTTTTGAGGGTTGTAACGTGGTCGGGTTCACGGTTTGAGAAACAAAGGATAAAGGCTCAAATTCTACTTAACCCACCCCTCTTCGTGATGTCCTCCAGTCCTACGTTCAGCTAGTTCGACACGAGTATTCGCCTTTCAGGAAGGATTGTGATGGATGAGGATCCTTTATGGCTTTGATGGAGGTGGCAGTCACCCTTTGGTGCTTTCGTTGATGATTATAACAACTTGTCCCTTGGAGGATTTTTGTTTTTGTTCTTTTCTTTTGCTTTCCCTAACTTTTGCCTGGACAGAAAGTTTCTTTTGATTTTGGTTTTCGTTGTCCAGCGGGATATGCCCTAATTTTTGCCTAAGTTAATTGCTTCAAAGCTTTTCTTTTTTCTTTTGACTTAGCGGGCTATTGTTTCTTTCTTTTTTGATCATGATTCATAACTTTCTTTTCATTCTTTTTGTCTCGTTCGGGAACAAGTTGTATGACTTTGGTGATTGACTTGATGAAAAGGTGGTGACTGCCTTCTTCTTAGTGAATGGGAGACATCCATTGTGGATTGTGCTCTTCTTTTTTGTTGTGAGATCTGAGATATGATTGATCCTCTGATGGAATACCTGAAAGTTGAGCGCTCGGTCGCACTAACTGAAGTCTACCCTGCCCCTGGTTAAGATTAAGGGTTTTGTATTTTTCAAAAAGAAACTACTACTCCTTAGGCTCAAAGGGGTTGACGAAGGTTTCACTCCCTTATAACTCCAGTGTTTTAGGAATTGAAACAATGCCTGTACATCATCAGCAGGATCTTGTTCCAAAAGCATACAATTAGTGATTCATGTGTTTTTGATTTTCATCATTCTCCTTTTTTAGTTGCTTAAGACAAATGAGTGAAGTATCAATGAACATAATGACAAAGATGAAATGATTTGAGAAAAACATGTATATTACATTTTTATTTATTCAAACAGAATGAGTTTCTTACAATGAGAAGTACTTGATAACAACAAAAGTAATACAGTTGAAAATACTTTGAAGTAATCTAGACAATGGCAAGCTTGGCCTTATGCAAATGAAATGTTCTCTGACAAACACAAAGTCTTCAGGCTCTAGTGGTGGAAGGCGCCCCCTTTAGGGGGCATGGAGTTTTCTGATGGTAGCTTGATCTTGTTTGTAATTCTCCATGATTCTTCTTCTGTGAGCTCTTGTCAGATATCGATGTGGAGGAATCGTCTTGTCTAATATGATGGAGAGGAAGAGTGGTAAGAGTCTTGGTAACCATGGATGCATATGCATGAATGCAAAAATGTTAATGATGATGCAAATGCAGCATAACTCAGGATCAAGGATCAATGCCTCTTGGATAATAGCTTCTCATGGTCAATAAGATATGGTCGAATCCTCCAGATTCAGAGGTTCGACGTTGCTTTCTGGATAAATAGCTTGTGCATAAGTCAAAGATGGTCGAACCCTCCAGATTCAGAGGTTCGACGTTGATTCTGATAGATAACTGATGTAGAACTTCTGTATAAGTCAAATGTCCCAGGATCAAAGGTTCGACGTCTTTTATTGAATAGCAGAAATCCGGGTATGATGGAGGTCAAGTTTCCTGTCCCACCCCAATCTCACGGGTATGTAGTCTAGACACGGACAAGTGGTCCCTAATGGTCACCAGGGTCTACAGTTCCCATGGGGTACAAAGTGTTTGAGGCAACAAGGGTGCCAGACACGGTGTTCCATGAAAGAACCTCGCCCAGTTGTGGTACCCCATGTTGAACTCGATCGTAGCAAGGGCCACGGGAGTCAACATGAGCATCCACGCTAATCCTATGTGTCACTGGCCTGGGTAGTGGGCCTTTTACCTCACACAAACCCCCCACCTGCAAAACAGAACAGAAGACCCCAAGGAACACAAAATATAATCCATATGCATGATGTGCAAACAGAAATAAACATGCAAACATATATACAAGGTATAGACATAAAACAAGTAAACACCCAGTAAATAAACAAACAAACGCAGGCTAGGATCGACTCGCTAAGAATGGACCCGCAATAGGTCTAGCAACATCCCCAGCAGAGTCGCCAGCTGTCGCACGCTCGCGAAAAATGAACAGAGTCGCCACCAATATATTTATCCCAAAGAGGGAAAGGAATATCAGAAAACCTAAAACGAATAAGAACGAGGTCTTTCGACCAGAGATAGGGTACGGAAGTCGGTTACGCGAGGGGAAGGTACTAGCACCCCTCACGCCCATCGTACTCGATGGTATCCACCTATGTTTGTTGCTATCTAAAGGGTGTATAAATCTAAAGCTTAATTACTAAGGGAATGCATGCAAATGAAAGAAAAGAAACACGGGGAAAATAAGGGTTTTAAATAGTTGTGCTCGCTTAGGCCCCGCGACCCAATGCCTACGTATCCTTTTCAGGAATCAGAGCGCCGTAGTTCGGCTCTTTAGTTTTTTGTTTGTTTTTGTGTTTTTTAGTGGACGAAGTTACATTCGCACTCCGCTGCTCGACCTCTGGAGTCTTAAGCTGGGAATGGAGCGGAAATAACGTGTCCGATTAAAGAATGCCTCTGAGGCGAGATAGAGAAAAGAGTTTGAGCGTTCGAGCGACACCCTAAAGCAAGGGAGACTCGAGTTGCTCTTTGGTTTGTGTTTTTTAACAGTCGGGAACTTACGCTCGAATGGTTCCCTAAAGCAAGGGAGATCCAAGCTCTCGAACGATTCCCCAAAGCAGGGGAGGTCCAAGTTTCCATTCCCTTTTTATTAGGTCAAAAGTTGATTAGTCATTTTTTAGAAGGTGTTCTTGGTGTTTTTTAAGGGAAATTAAGTCAAGTATTTGTTAAGTATTTTAAAGTTGAAAAGGAAAAGAAACTAGCCTAAGCATGAAGGGAATTTCTAGATCCTAATGTTATCATGGTTTCTACCTAAAGGTTAGGAATAAAGGAACATGAAAATAAAGTCACAATTAGAAGTCAATAGTGAGTAACACAATGGTGCAAAGCTATACACAAGCATGAAGTAGCAAGTCAAAAACATAGTACAAAATGAATTAAAAATACTACTATTTTTTATGTTGATTTTTATGAGGGAAATTGAATTACAAGTCAAGTAAAAAGACTAAAAAACAAAATAGCCTAAAACTACTACTTTTTAGTGATTATTTTTATATGTCAAAAATCATGTGTTAAAAGTCTAAAAAGAAATAGAGGAAAATTAGTGTTTTTACTACTAAAAGAGTGACAAAAAACTAATTAAAATCTAAAAGCATAAAAAATAAAATAAAATAAGGAAATAGGGGGTGCAATCCTGAATTGCAGGGTGTAAGGAGTAAGGGCGCTGAGCCCACTGAGTCTGGCCCAGAATTGTTTTTTGTTCAGAATTCATTTACCAAAAAGAAACTATGGGCCCTGGGGTGTAGAAAGTGGTTAAGGCCCAAGCTAGTGTTTTTTGTACAGCATGCCAAAAATGGCGTTAGGGCCAATGGGGTGACGAATAGCAAATCAGGCCCGGTAATGATTATTGTTTTTTTGTTCATGTTCAGCACACAAAAACCGTGTGCATTGGGCTAGGGGGAGGTGTGATCAGAAATTCGTGTGAGGCCCAATGATCTCAATTTTGCTGTTTGATCCAATTATTCAATATTTCCATCAGATTCTAATTAAAATAAAAATATTGATTAAAAGATAAATAAAAAAAATTAAATTGGGAATTAGGTTTCAGTGTTGTGACCTTTCAGATTCCTTCACCCTAACTCTCGCTCTCGCTTCTCTCTTGTTCACTCTCGTCGCGAAGACGAACGAAACGGCGACGGCGCAACCTTTCTTTCTCCGATCGAAGACAAGTCGAGAGCTCCGATGACCTCTCTCTCCCTTCGTCTCTTGCGATCTCTTCCTCTTTGTGTTGTTGATTGCTGCGGTTCTTTTGCAAGTTTCAATTGACTAATGATTTGGTGATGAATGGAACGCTGCCGATTATTGAAGGGGATTGGATGACGTTGCTGTAGTCATGGCGAAGGCGATGCTGAGAAATGGTGGTTCGATACGAGATGGAGATGATGAATGATGAGGCAGAGTCTTGATGATTACGGTGCGTTGATGATGGTGTGAGGATTGGATGAAGCTGATGATATTGGAGAAGAACCTGTTACCGATAGGGATTGAAGATTGCGGATTGAATGAAGAGAAGATTGGTGATGAATCGGTAATGATTTTTTTTTGTAACCGCTTCTCTGTTTTCTTCTTCCGTGTATGAATTTTGTTCTTTATTTTTCACTTGCAGAAATCGGAGAGTGGAGGGATTCAAGACGAAGATTGTCTCAGTGAATGGAGAAGAAGGTGAGGAGAGGACTTGAAGGGAGATTGCAGTAGAGTGTGAAGTGATGAAGATGATGTTGATTGTGGAGTGATGAAGATGATGGAGAGCGGGTGAAGAGTGATTGGAGATGAAGATGGTGAATTTCAGAGGGAGAGTGAGTCGTGGAATGTGTGAAGGTGAAGTGAAGATTGAAGAAATTGTGAAAAAATGGTGGAGGAAGCTGAGAAATGAAGAATGGTTCTGTTATATAGAGATTGAAGCTGAGAAGGTTAGAAGAGAGAGGAAGATCTGCATTTATAGGTAAGAATCTCTTCCACTTTTCTGTTATGCAGTTAGCTGAATCTGTTAGCATTTGTAACTGAATTTAAGAGTTTGTTAGGAGGTAATTAGGAGTTGTAACTGACTTTTGAAGTTAGTTGGGTCAGTTACAAAATCAGTTAGAAGGTTAGTTGAAAGTCTGTTATAGGTTGGTAACTGAATCAGATTGGGTTCTGTTAGGTTGTTAGAGTTTGGTTCTGTTATGATTTGGTTTTTTGCTATTGGTTAAATCGGTTAGGGAGAGTTTGCTGAATCAGTTATGGTTGTTATGTGGTTAGTTAAGTTCTGTTTTTTTTCTGTTAGGAATTAGTTAAAGGGAATGGAGAGTTAATTATGGTTTGTTTGAAACTGAGTTTGATAGTTACTTGAGAAGAGGGAGAGTTAGTTATAGGACAGGTTTAAAATTCAGTTAGAAATGGGGCTGAACTGAAAAAAAGCTTGAATCTGAATGTGGTTTTTTCCCTTTGTTTTCAGTTTTGAAGATTGGTTGGAAACAAATATGTCGTGGCTAGCTGATAATTGAATAATTTGGCTTCCTTGTTGATCCATGAATGCAGGTTGCAGGGCTGTTTTAGTGGGTTGGATTTGTGGAATGCAGCAGATACATTGGCACTGTTTTGAACCGCATATGGCTAGCAACCGACATAACTGAATCAAATGCTGCAGAGTGTGGTGTCTGTTTGGTTTATGCAGGGTTGAATATGGATTTGGTATGGCTATATGATACAAATGATGGGGCAAAGATGAAGAGAATGAGAATGTCCAAAATGTATTTTTGTGTAAATGTGGATGAATGGTGTAATGTAATGAACTTTTGTGATCTTTTTGTAATGGATATTGATTCATAGATAGACTTTTATTTTAAATATGAACTCATGAATGAATGGTAAGTGATGTAGCTGTATTGAGATTTTTGTAATGAAACGTAGTTTTGATGGAATTTTCTTGAATCACCAATGACACTTGTCTAAATCTTGAATGAAAACCTTTGAATTGAATTTAGTCCAAACTCAATATTGGTGTCCTAATTGAATCTCAGATCCATGATATTTTGTACTTGAAGTTAACTTGATATGCATAAGACTTTGGCTTGATGCGTTCACCCTTTCTTCAATGGTACCACAATATTAATCTCACGACTTAGACAAAAAGATTTTGAATTGATCGCTTTGTAAAGATCCAAGCCTTAATTATTTGGAGAATATATCAAAACCTCCTTAAGAAAGCCCACATACGCAAATTTGATAATTTACTGAAAGTGAAGTCCATAAATCAGATAAAACTCCAGCTCTTCAAGATTTTTGATCCTGATGCCAAATTTATTAATTAATGATGCATGTGTTATGCCAATGACTTAATGAAGGTATGCGAATGAAATGTGCAGCTTAAGCCAATTAGAAATAAAATTAGATGGGCAAATTTTGGGGTGCAACAAAGCCTACGCCACAATCGTTTCTCTAAATGAAATACAGTTTTTTGAATATTTAGAGAATGCACATCGAGGCCTACGCCACAATCGTTTCTCTAAATGAAATACAATTTTTGAATATTTAGAGAATGCACATCGAGGCCTACGCCACAATCGTTTCTCTAAATAACGGTTAAGAAATACATCGAGGCCTACGCCTCAATCATTTCTCTTCCGCTAAGTGGGAAAGAACATACATCGGGGCCTACGCCCCAATCATTTCTTTCACACTAAAAAAAGGCATTAGCATGATTCGTGTCGTCCTTTATTAATGTTTTAAAGTTGAAAAGAAAAGAGGAGAAGAAAACTAGCCTAAAATGAATAACTAGCTTAATGTTATGATTATACCTAAATGTTAGGATTTAAAGGGAAAGACTAAGCCTAATGGTCATGAAGATTATAGGTCCTAAATCTATGGGAACATACAGGTAGAATTGCAAGTAAAAATCACAAGTAAACAATGGTACAAAATTAGTACACAAATTGACTAAAATAATGACTTGAAAATATAGCACCAAACATGAAAATGAATGATTCAAAATATAGTGTGAAATTGAATTAAGATACTATTTATTTTTATGATTTTTATATGACAAAAGCAAGAACTCTATTCAAGCAAAAGAATTAAAATAAAAGCCTAAACTAATATTTTTTAGTGATTATCTTTATATGTCAAAAATCATGTTAAAGTCTCAAAGTTCATAGGAAAAAATTAGCTTTTATTCACTAAATAGAAATGGCAAAAAAAAACTAATAGAACCTAAAAATATTAATGGAAACAGGGGGTGTAAACTGAAATATATGGTGTGAAGAGCAACTGGGCGCAGGGCCCATAGAATCAGCCCAGCAGAGTTATTTTTGTTTCAGAATCTAATATGTCCAAAAAATAGTACAATGGGCCACAGGGGGGTATGAGATAGCAATCTGTGGATCAGGCCCAATATTTCATTGTATGATCCAATTATTATTATTATTTTCATAAGGAACAAAATAAATTAATAAAAATAAAAAATAAAAGAAAAATAGCATTGGGATTTAGGGTTACATGAATGGCGATTGAACTATCAGACTCTCGTCTTCCTCGCTTCAACAACAACGGCGACAGCGCCTCTCACTCTCTCCGATTGAATGCACCACGCCGTCCGACCGCCGTCACTTTTCCTCTCTTCTGTTTGTCTCTCACCTCATGCTCTCTTCAAATTCGACCGGAAATACGTCAACGGCGATGAAGAGAAATCCAGAGATTCTTGGCGAAATAAACGCGACAAATCAGTTCAGGTAGTCTCTTGTTCTTCTCCTTCTTGCCTACACTTCTTCTCCTCTCAGATTCTAACTCCTTTTCTTGTGTTGTTATGATGATGGTGATGAGCGTGGTTGCAGATTGAAGGTGTGGCGATGGTTGAAGAAGGTGTGGTTTGAGAGAAGTCCGAGAAGATGATGATGATGTTGATTGTTGTAGTGACAATGATTATTGATGGAGATTGAAGGATCTTCAAAGAAGCTTTTTTTTTCTGGTTTTTGTTTGAAGATCGATGTGAGGAAGGTGGAGAAGAATGGACATAGTGGATTGAAATTGAAGATGGTGAAGTAGGTTCAGAAATGATGATGATGAATGGACGTGAAAAATGGTGGAGAAGATGGTGATAATGATGAAGAAGCTGAAGAATGATGAGGATGGGGGAAGAAAATGGTGGAGAGTGAGAAAGTGAAGAATCGAAGGAATTGAGGATTATATAGAAGCTAAAGGTTCGTTCCTCTGAAAATTCTGTTAGATTCTCATTCTGTTAGGAAGTTAGAATTCGGTTAGAGTTCTGTTTGGTAGTTATGGAGTTAGTTAGGGATTGGTTACAAAGCTGTTAGTTTCCTAACTGTTAGGGAAGTTAGTTAGTGTGAAACTGAATTAGTTACAAATGTGTTTGAAGTTGGTTAAGAAAGGTTTGGTTAGAATTTGCAAGTGTATCGTTTTGGCATTTGTGTCAGTGGTTAGTATTTGTGTTAACAGTCAGGTTTAATTTCTTTCTTTTTTCTGAACTGATGCAAAGGTGTTTTGGTATGCTGTAGACAGATTCAAGACAATACGAAGGCCATGATGAAGATGCTTGGAGTTTTATAGATTAGCAAAGCCACTGATTTTTTTGTATAGTGTTTCTTGATGGAAATATGTATAATCTTTGTAATAGATACTTGAATGCTCTTTTTGAATGATCTTTTTGTATGGGATGGAAAGGAGTTTGATAGAATTGTCTTGAATCATATTTGTATAAATCTTGAATGAAGACCTTTAAATAATGGAATGTTGAATTTTGATTTGAATGTGACAAATTCAAATAAATTTGAATTTTATTCTTTTCACTCCATCTTGTACTTGAAGTATCTTAAATGAAACTCATGTCTTTGAACAAAATCATTCGCAATCAAGTTGGTTTTGATGTCAGGATAAATTGTACCACCATAACTTCTTTTCCAAGCAATCATCCATAGAAATCCTAATCTTCTGATTAAAACCCAATTATTAAGACCCAATTGAATTATAACCACCAAGAGCCCTTGATCTCATGTTGAGTTTATTGATTAAGTGAATGCATAATTTTATTTATGACTTAAGATGCAAATGCAAATGAAGCAATAAACCAATTAGAAAAAGAATTAGAAAAAGAATTAGATGGGCAAATTTTGGGGTGCAACAGCTGCCCCTATTTAATCATCTTAAACCTGAAGGTGAGATTGGCGCTAGCCTTTCGAACATTCAAGGTAGAAGAAGATTAAATACCAAGTGAACCTGAAAATTTGCCTCATGAGATATGATCCACTAGGGAAGAAATGGTGTCAACTCCAATCTGGATTGAACATATTAACTCTAGGTTAGAAATGAAATGAACATCAACTCTGGGTTGAAAAAAGAAAAGTGGGTCAACTCTGGGTTGAAGAATAAAGGGAAGTCAACTCGGGGTTGAATAAGAGGTCAGCATCAACTCTGGATTGAGAAAGAAAAGGGAAATCAGTATTATTGGGACAAGATATAGGCATCAACTCTGGGTTGAGAAAGAAGGAAAGAAAATCAACTCTGGGTTGAAAACAAGAGATAGACATCAACTCTGGGTTGAGAGAAGGAAGGATGAACAATTAGAAATAACCGTCAACTCTGGGTTGAGGGAAAGCCAAGAGACGACGTCAACTCTGGGTTGAGTGGGAAAAAGAAGAGATAACCGTCAACTCTGGGTTGAGTGGGAAAAGGAAAGAATCAACTCTGGGTTGAATAAAGGATAACCGTCAACTCTGGGTTGAGTGGGAAAGACAAGAGATAACCGTCAACTCTGGGTGAGAGGGAAAGAAGAAAAGAAATATCCGTCAACTCTGGGTGAGAGGGAATGACAAGAGATAACCGTCCACTCTGGGTTGAGTGGGAAAGATAAAAGATAATCGTCAACTCTGGGTTGAGTGGGAAAGATAAAAGATAACCGTCAACTCTGCGTTGAGTGGGAAAAAGAAATCAACAAGGAATAACCGTCAACTCTGGGTTGAGTGGGAAAGACAAGAGATAACCGTCAACTCTGGGTTGAGTGGGAAAGAAAAGAGATAACCGTCAACTCTGGGTTGAGAGGGAAAAGATGACCATCTACTCTGGGTTGAAATAAAGATAACCGTCAACTCTGGGTTGATTGGGAAAGATAAAAGATAACCGTCAACTCTGGGTTGAGTGGGAAAGATAAAAGATAATCGTCAACTCTGGGTTGAGTGGGAAAAAGAAATCAACAAGGAATAACCGTCAACTCTGGGTTGAGTGGGAAAGACAAGAGATAACCGTCAACTCTGGGTTGAGTGGGAAAGAGGAATCAATTCTGGATTGAATAAAGGATGACCGTCAACTCTGGGTTGGATGGGAAAAACAAAAGATAACCGTCAACTCTAGGTTGAGTGGGAAAAAAGAAATCAATTCTGGATTGAGTAAAGGATAACCGTCAACTCTGGGTTGAGTGGGAAATGATAAAAGATAACCTTCAACTCTGGGTTGAGAGGGAGAAAAGATAACCGTCAACTCTGGGTTGAGTGGGAAAAAGAAATCAACAAGGAATAACCGTCAACTCTGGGTTGAGTGGGAAAGACAAGAGATAACCGTCAACTCTGGGTTGAGTGGGAAAGAGGAATCAATTCTGGATGGAATAAAGGATGACCGTCAACTCTGGGTTGGATGGGAAAAACAAAAGATAACCGTCAACTCTAGGTTGAGTGGGAAAAAAGAAATCAATTCTGGATTGAGTAAAGGATAACCGTCAACTCTAGGTTGAGTGGGAAATGATAAAAGATAACCTTCAACTCTGGGTTGAGAGGGAGAAAAGAAATCAATAAAGGATGACCGTCAACTCTGGGTTGAGTGGGAAGAGATAATTAACTCGGGGTTAAAAGGTGAAAGGAAGATCGACTCTGGGTTGAACACAAAAACATCAACTCTGGGTTGAAGAAAGATGAACATGATTGACTATGGGAGATGACACCACAATGGTAACTCTGAGTGATCCAGTGGACTATCAATTGAATGTTTGTAGTGAACCCATCCGATGAGTAACTTGGCTTATGCTTCACATGCAAATGTTTGATTTATTTGTGCACTTCTGGAGATGCAATGCAATGAATTCTATATGCGGTGTACTGATTGATTATAGTTTCTGCTTTGTGTAGAATAGATTAGGTGGAGTTCTGACACTCTGCTTGAGAATCAAGGTGGGGTGGATGCCCCTGCTTTATTGATGATCGGATCATGTGGGATAATGATAATGAGGATGCAATGATATGCATAATGATTGTATGATTATGAGTGCAATGATTGTTTCCAAGATATAAGGAATGAATGGAGTGTGCCCTTGCGGAAAAGTTGTTGCTTGAAGGATAGAACTGGTGAATGTGAGGTGTTTGACTTGACTCCTCGACACTTGTCTCGATATCTGATACTTGATTGAAGATGAAGAAATGACTTGTTTCTATCTTGCCCCAGCTTGTAGGATCTCTTGAGGAAAAGAGCTGATATGCTTGAATCATGGAGATTGCAATGGTCTTCCCCAGTGTTGATCATGGAATGAGTGCCCCAGATTGAAAGGAACTCTTCCACTTAATGGATTCTTTGGATATTTTCTCAGCGGATGACCAAACTCTGCCCTTGTAAGATCACTCGATGGAATTTCAATGTTGAACTTTCCTTGGTATCAAGCACTTACTCTCTGATTAGAGACAAATCTATTTTGAAAAAGATAATGAGAATGCAATGCACATGTTAATCTCAAAAAAAAGTTTTTTATTTGTCAAAAGGTTGTATTGATACTAACACGAGTGACAAGCAACATTAGGAGTCAGTTTGACAAGAATATTACAGTTTGTATGCTTTCGGAACGAACCCTGCTTCAATTAGGACTTTTGAGGGTTGTAACGTGGTCTGGTTCACGGTTTGAGAAACAAAGGATAAAGGCTCAAGTTCTACTTAACCCACCCCTTCTTCGTGATGTTCTTCAGTCCTACGTTCAGCTAGTTCGACACGAGTGTTCACCTTTCAGGAAGGATTGTGATGGATGAGGATCTAGCTTTGATGGAGGTGGCAGTCACCCTTTGGTGCTTTTGTTGATGGTCACAACAACTTGTCCCTTGGAGGATTCCTTTCTTTTGCTTTGTCTTTTGCATTCCCTAACTTTTGCCTGGACAAAAAGTTTCTCTTGGTTTTGGTTTCCGTTGTCCAGCAGGGTATGCCCTAATTTTTTGCCTAAGTCATTTGCTTAAAAGCTCTTTTTCTCTTTTTGACTTTTCTTTTGACTTAGCGGGCTATTGTTTCTTTCTTTTTTGATCATGATTCATAACTTTCTTTTCATTCTTTTTTTGTCTCGTTCGGGAACAAGTTGTATGACTTTTGGGATTGACTTGATGAAAAGGTTGTGACTGCCTTCTTCTTAGTGAATGAGAGACATCCATTGTGGATTGTGCTCTTCTTTTGTTGTTGTGAGAGATGGAATATGATTGATCCTCTGATGGAATACCTGAAATTTGAACGCTCGGTCGCACTAACTGAAGACTACCCTGCCCCTGGTAAAGATTGAGGGTTTTGCATTTTTTGAAAAGAAACTACTACTCCATAGGCTCAAAGGGGTTTACGAAGGTTTCACTCCCTTATAACTCCGGTGTTTAGGAATTGAAACAATGCCTGTACATCCTCAGCAGGATCTTGTTCCAAAAGCATACAATTAGTGATTCATGTGTTTTTGATTTTTCATCATTCTCCTTTTTTAGTTGCTTAAGACAAATGAGTGAAGTATCAATGAACATAATGACAAATATGAAATGATTTGAGAAAAACATGTATGTTACATTATCTTTATTTATTCAAACGGAATGAGATTCTTACAATGAGAAGTACTTGATAACAACAAAAGTAATACAATTGAAAGTACTTTGAAGTAATCTAGGCAATGGCAGGCTTGGCCTTATTTTGATGGAAATGAAATGTTCTCTGACAAACACAAAGTCTTTAGGCTCCTTTGGTGGAAGGTGCTCCATGGGTTTGCTTGATAATAGCTTGATCTTGACTGTAATTCCCCATGATTCTTTGTCTGTGAGCTCTTGTCAGATATCGGTGTGGAGGAATCGTCTTGACTGATCTGATGGAGAGGAAGAGTGGTAAGAGTCTTGGTAACCATGGATGCAAATACATGAATGCACAAATGTTAATGGAGATGCAAATGTATCATAAATCAGGATCAAGGATCAAGGCCTCTTGGATAACAGCTTCTCATGGTCAATAAGATATGGTCGAACCCTCCAGATTCAGAGGTTCGACGTTGCTTTCTGGATAAACAGCTTGTGCATAAGTCAAAGATGGTCGAACCCTCCAGATTCAGAGGTTCGACGTTGATTCTGATATATAATTGATGTATAGCTTCTGTATAAGTCAAATGTCTCAGGATCAAAGGTTCGACGCCTTTTTAAATACCAGGAGAACCCATAGTCACCAACAGAACATGAATAGTCACCAACAAAACCGAGTCACCAACGGTACCTGTCATGTATATCCCTCCCCACTCACGGGTGTAGTCTAGGTCAGGGTAGGTCAAAATGGCAACCAGCGTTATCAGTTCTCCTGAGATACCACCATTGTTGCATCTACATGCCAACGATGATACCCCATTTGAACCTCGACTGGGCGTGGGTCTCATGATCGCACTAGACAAGACCTGACATCTCATCGGCGTCATGACTATCCACTCTATCCTAGGTATCCTATGTGTCAACTCTGGCCTGGGTATTGGGCCTTTTACCTCATAGAAACAATCCACCCAACCTGCAAACAGAGAAAATATGTGGCCCCCACGGGGACCCATAATATAGTCCAGAATGCGAGAAAATAAACATGATATGCGAGCAATAAATAGTCATGATATGCAAGCATAAAATAAATGAAGCGAAGTATAAGCAATATATAAGCACACCCAAAAACAGACAAACAAACAAAGGCTAGGATCGACTCGCTAAATACGGACCCGCAATAGGTCTAACGTCCCCAGCAGAGTCGCCAGCTGTCGCACGCTCGCGAAAATGAACAGAGTCGCCACCAATATATTTATCCCATAAGGGAAAGGAATACCAGAAAACCTAGGATGGATAAGAACGAGGTCTTTCGACCAGAGATAGGGTACGGGAGTCGGTTACGCGAGGGGAAGGTGCTAGCACCCCTCACGCCCATCGTACTCGATGGTATCCACCTATGTTTGTTGCTATCTAAAGGGTGTATAAATCTAAAGCTTAATTCTAAGGGAATGCATGCAAATGAAAGAAGAAGAAACACGGGGAAAATAAGGTTTATAAATAATTGTGCTCGCTTAGGCCCCGCGACCTAATGCCTACGTATCCTTTTCAGGAATCAGAGCGCCGTAGTTCGGCTCTTTAGTTTTTGTTTGTTTTTGTATTTTTTAGTTGAACAGTTACATTCACACTCCGCTGCTCGACCTCTGGAGTCTTAAGCTGGGAATGGAGCGGAAGTAACGTGCTCTTAAGGAGAAAGAATGCCCTGAAGGCAAGAGAAGGAATGCCTCGGAGGCAAGAGAGAGAAGAGAGAAAATTGGTTTGTGTCTTTTAGGTGTAATTCCATGATGGACGAAAACCCACTACAAGGCTTCGCATCACTTCCTTACTTTGTTTAGGTTTGAGCCTTTATTAGATATTTTGAAATGTTTTTGGTTGGGTGTCTTTTAAGGGAAATTAATTTGTGACTTGAATCATGCCATAAAAAAAGAGTTTTTTTGAATATTTAGAGAATGCACATCGAAGCCTACGCCACAATCGTTTCTCTAAATGAAATACAGTTTTTTGAATATTTAGAGAATGCACATCGAGGCCTACGCCACAATCGTTTCTCTAAATGAAATACAATTTTTGAATATTTAGAGAATGCACATCGAGGCCTACGCCACAATCGTTTCTCTAAATAACGGTTAAGAAATACATCGAGGCCTACGCCTCAATCATTTCTCTTCCGCTAAGTGGGAAAGAACATACATCGGGGCCTACGCCCCAATCATTTCTTTCACACTAAAAAAAGGCATTAGCATGATTCGTGTCGTCCTTTATTAATGTTTTAAAGTTGAAAAGAAAAGAGGAGAAGAAAACTAGCCTAAAATGAATAACTAGCTTAATGTTATGATTATACCTAAATGTTAGGATTTAAAGGGAAAGACTAAGCCTAATGGTCATGAAGATTATAGGTCCTAAATCTATGGGAACATACAAGTAGAATTGCAAGTAAAAATCACAAGTAAATAATGGTACAAAATTAGTACACAAATTGACTAAAATAATGACTTGAAAATATAGCACCAAACATGAAAATGAATGATTCAAAATATAGTGTGAAATTGAATTAAGATACTATTTATTTTTATGATTTTTATATGACAAAAGCAAGAACTCTATTCAAGCAAAAGAATTAAAATAAAAGCCTAAACTAATATTTTTTAGTGATTATCTTTATATGTCAAAAATCATGTTAAAGTCTCAAAGTTCATAGGAAAAAATTAGCTTTTATTCACTAAATAGAAATGGCAAAAAAAACTAATAGAACCTAAAAATATTAATGGAAACAGGGGGTGTAAACTGAAATATATGGTGTGAAGAGCAACTGGGCGCAGGGCCCATAGAATCAGCCCAGCAGAGTTATTTTTGTTTCAGAATCTAATATGTCCAAAAAATAGTACAATGGGCCACAGGGGGTATGAGATAGCAATCTGTGGATCAGGCCCAATATTTCATTGTATGATCCAATTATTATTATTATTTTCATAAGGAACAAAATAAATTAATAAAAATAAAAAATAAAAGAAAAATAGCATTGGGATTTAGGGTTACATGAATGGCGATTGAACTATCAGACTCTCGTCTTCCTCGCTTCAACAACAACGGCGACAGCGCCTCTCACTCTCTCCGATCGAATGCACCACGCCGTCCGACCGCCGTCACTTTTCCTCTCTTCTGTTTGTCTCTCACCTCATGCTCTCTTCAAATTCGACCGGAAATACGTCAACGGCGATGAAGAGAAATCCAGAGATTCTTGGCGAAATAAACGCGACAAATCAGTTCAGGTAGTCTCTTGTTCTTCTCCTTCTTGCCTACACTTCTTCTCCTCTCAGATTCTAACTCCTTTTCTTGTGTTGTTATGATGATGGTGATGAGCGTGGTTGCAGATTGAAGGTGTGGCGATGGTTGAAGAAGGTGTGGTTTGAGAGAAGTCCGAGAAGATGATGATGATGTTGATTGTTGTAGTGACAATGATTATTGATGGAGATTGAAGGATCTTCAAAGAAGCTTTTTTTTTCTGGTTTTTGTTTGAAGATCGATGTGAGGAAGGTGGAGAAGAATGGACATAGTGGATTGAAATTGAAGATGGTGAAGTAGGTTCAGAAATGATGATGATGAATGGACGTGAAAAATGGTGGAGAAGATGGTGATAATGATGAAGAAGCTGAAGAATGATGAGGATGGGGGAAGAAAATGGTGGAGAGTGAGAAAGTGAAGAATCGAAGGAATTGAGGATTATATAGAAGCTAAAGGTTCGTTCCTCTGAAAATTCTGTTAGATTCTCATTCTGTTAGGAAGTTAGAATTCGGTTAGAGTTCTGTTTGGTAGTTATGGAGTTAGTTAGGGATTGGTTACAAAGCTGTTAGTTTCCTAACTGTTAGGGAAGTTAGTTAGTGTGAAACTGAATTAGTTACAAATGTGTTTGAAGTTGGTTAAGAAAGGTTTGGTTAGAATTTGCAAGTGTATCGTTTTGGCATTTGTGTCAGTGGTTAGTATTTGTGTTAACAGTCAGGTTTAATTTCTTTCTTTTTTCTGAACTGATGCAAAGGTGTTTTGGTATGCTGTAGACAGATTCAAGACAATACGAAGGCCATGATGAAGATGCTTGGAGTTTTATAGATTAGCAAAGCCACTGATTTTTTTGTATAGTGTTTCTTGATGGAAATATGTATAATCTTTGTAATAGATACTTGAATGCTCTTTTTGAATGATCTTTTTGTATGGGATGGAAAGGAGTTTGATAGAATTGTCTTGAATCATATTTGTATAAATCTTGAATGAAGACCTTTAAATAATGGAATTTTGAATTTTGATTTGAATGTGACAAATTCAAATAAATTTGAATTTTATTCTTTTCACTCCATCTTGTACTTGAAGTATCTTAAATGAAACTCATGTCTTTGAACAAAATCATTCGCAATCAAGTTGGTTTTGATGTCAGGATAAATTGTACCACCATAACTTCTTTTCCAAGCAATCATCCATAGAAATCCTAATCTTTTGATTAAAACCCAATTATTAAGACCCAATTGAATTATAACCACCAAGAGCTCTTGATCTCATGTTGAGTTTATTGATTAAGTGAATGCATAATTTTATTTATGACTTAAGATGCAAATGCAAATGAAGCAATAAACCAATTAGAAAAAGAATTAGAAAAAGAATTAGATGGGCAAATTTTGGGGTGCAACAGCTGCCCCTATTTAATCATCTTAAACCTGAAGGTGAGATTGGCGCTAGCCTTTCGAACATTCAAGGTAGAAGAAGATTAAATACCAAGTGAACCTGAAAATTTGCCTCATGAGATATGATCCACTAGGGAAGAAATGGTGTCAACTCCAATCTGGATTGAACATATTAACTCTAGGTTAGAAATGAAATGAACATCAACTCTGGGTTGAAAAAAGAAAAGTGGGTCAACTCTGGGTTGAAGAATAAAGGGAAGTCAACTCGGGGTTGAATAAGAGGTTAGCATCAACTCTGGATTGAGAAAGAAAAGGGAAATCAGTATTATTGGGACAAGATATAGGCATCAACTCTGGGTTGAGAAAGAAGGAAAGAAAATCAACTCTGGGTTGAAAACAAGAGATAGACATCAACTCTGGGTTGAGAGAAGGAAGGATGAACAATTAGAAATAACCGTCAACTCTGGGTTGAGGGAAAGCCAAGAGACGACGTCAACTCTGGGTTGAGTGGGAAAAAGAAGAGATAACCGTCAACTCTGGGTTGAGTGGGAAAAGGAAAGAATCAACTCTGGGTTGAATAAAGGATAACCGTCAACTCTGGGTTGAGTGGGAAAGACAAGAGATAACCGTCAACTCTGGGTGAGAGGGAAAGAAGAAAAGAAATATCCGTCAACTCTAGGTGAGAGGGAATGACAAGAGATAACCGTCCACTCTGGGTTGAGTGGGAAAGATAAAAGATAATCGTCAACTCTGGGTTGAGTGGGAAAGATAAAAGATAACCGTCAACTCTGTGTTGAGTGGGAAAAAGAAATCAACAAGGAATAACCGTCAACTCTGGGTTGAGTGGGAAAGACAAGAGATAACCGTCAACTCTGGGTTGAGTGGGAAAGAAAAGAGATAACCGTCAACTCTGGGTTGAGAGGGAAAAGATGACCATCTACTCTGGGTTGAAATAAAGATAACCGTCAACTCTGGGTTGATTGGGAAAGATAAAAGATAACCGTCAACTCTGGGTTGAGTGGGAAAGATAAAAGATAATCGTCAACTCTGGGTTGAGTGGGAAAAAGAAATCAACAAGGAATAACCGTCAACTCTGGGTTGAGTGGGAAAGACAAGAGATAACCGTCAACTCTGGGTTGAGTGGGAAAGAGGAATCAATTCTGGATTGAATAAAGGATGACCGTCAACTCTGGGTTGGATGGGAAAAACAAAAGATAACCGTCAACTCTAGGTTGAGTGGGAAAAAAGAAATCAATTCTGGATTGAGTAAAGGATAACCGTCAACTCTGGGTTGAGTGGGAAATGATAAAAGATAACCTTCAACTCTGGGTTGAGAGGGAGAAAAGATAACCGTCAACTCTGGGTTGAGTGGGAAAAAGAAATCAACAAGGAATAACCGTCAACTCTGGGTTGAGTGGGAAAGACAAGAGATAACCGTCAACTCTGGGTTGAGTGGGAAAGAGGAATCAATTCTGGATTGAATAAAGGATGACCGTCAACTCTGGGTTGGATGGGAAAAACAAAAGATAACCGTCAACTCTAGGTTGAGTGGGAAACTCGTGTTAATGGTAGACGAAACTCGTGTTGGACGTTATAGATTTGTCTTGTTGTCTTAATAGTGTAGAAAGAGTCTATATTTACCGTGAAGATAATCGCCCATCAGTTTGTGTAGCTTGGTAAGAGGGGTGGTTGAGTTAGAATTAGATGAGATTAACAATCGGTGTGGTACGTTTTATGCAAGTGAGTGTCACAAAGTGAAAGATTGGAATTATCAAGTAAACAACGATGTGGGGATGAGTATTGAAGAAAGTTTGTATTGGATCGAGAATTTGTGAACCATATAAGTGGACGGAATTTTATCGAGAATGGTGACTTAAAAGAGAATTATCAGAGTTGAGCAGCGGAAGTCTTAGGTGACACTGTTGTTGTAAGGCTTGAAGGAGTAAGAAACTATATGCCAGAAGTCGGTAAAAATGAGTTATCTTTATATTTGGATTGATGGACTGTTGGAATAAGTGTGATGCGCCAAAATACTGCATTGAGTCGTTGATTATTGCAAAACTGGTAAGAACTGTAATGTGTTAGTGTTCATGAGAATCGTTGTTGTGACAAAGAGGTAGTGATCGAAGTGTTACCAAGCGCGATTTGGAGATTTGAGATTTGGATACGAGGTTTGTGTTTGGATGGTGTTGAGCAAATTTTCGAGGACGAAAATATTCTAAGTGGGGGAGAGTTGTAACACCCTGAATTTAAGTAAATTGGCTAATTAAATTATTGAAGGATTTAAATACTTGATTTAGTCGAATTTGGGTTGTCGGTGTTATTTAAAGGCAAATTTGGAATTATTAAATTGAAGTCGGAAAATAATATTAAGAATAATATTATTTATAAGTCGGAATTTTTATATTGAAGGAATTATTATTATAAGTGATATTTTGATTTAATTTGAGTTATATAACTATTGGGCCTAATTAGTTGTGGAGAATAATAAAGAGGAGACTTAAACACTAAGCCCAATTGGTTTTATATTAGGGTTTTAGAGATGAGAAAGAGTAGTGTTGTCATTTTGGAGGAAACAAGAATAGAGGAGAAAAGAGGCAAGCAATGAAGAAGAAGAAGAAGCTTGGAAATTTTCATCCTTGATGCCAAATTGAAGATACAAATAGAGACCCATTGAGTTGCTTCCATTGATAAGGTAAGGGTGGGGTTCTCTTCCTATAATGGGGCTCATGAACAATTGTATGTGGGAAAATTGGGTGTATAGATTTATTGCATTTGCTTGTGTTAAAATGGTGCTGAAAATTCTGAAACTGTTGTGTTCATGTTGCTGTTTGTTGAATTTGGAAATAATAAAGTCAAGACAGCTAGCAATGAGGGTCTGCGTCATTCTTAATTCTAAAGCTTACCTTTAAATGCATTGATTTTGAATTTGCAGTTATGACTAACTATATATTAAAATTAATATTTTAATGGGAATATTGAGATGACTTAAGTTGTGTGTTTGTTTCATATGCACATATATACTGTTACATAAATTTGTAGATAATATCTTTTTGGTTAGGAGAATGATTTAAGGAGTAATTTCTCTAGTCATGGCCTTAGGACGACTGTCAAGCATAGCGACGACCTGCATTAGGGGTGGCAAAACGGGCCGGGGCCCGCCGGGCCGCCCGCACACCCGCCAAAAATTGGCGGGTTGAGTTGGGATTTTAGGCTCGCCGCTCGCCAAAGCCCGCCCCGCCAAAACCCGCCGCCCGCCATACCCGCCCCGCCAAAGCCCGCCGCTCGCCAAAACCCGCTCCTCCTCCAAAACTCACTCTTTTTTTAGTTAATTCTAGTAATTGCAATTTTTTATGGTTTATTTTATACATTTATTTATAAATATATGTAATATTTTTTACAGTTAATTTGTTAAAAAATTACTTTTATAAAAAATTGTTTTAAAAAATAAGTGAAAAGTTTAATTAAAAGGCAAAAAAAGCATATTAATCTATTAAAAAAATAAAAATAAAAATAGGCGGGTAAGCCCGCCGCCCGCCAACCCGCCATCTTGGCGGGGCGGGCATGATTTTGATGCCCATTTTACTTGGCGGGCATGCCCGCCCCGCTCGTTTTTTGGCGGGCATAAGGCGGGGCGGGCGGCGGGCGGGGCGGGCGGCCCGTTTTGCCACCCCTAACCTGCATGATGGTGTCGTGTAATTTCTAATTTCCTTGATTAAGCCTAATAACTAATTGTCCTTTTAATTAATGCAATAGAATTGATGTCTCTTTAATTTCCTTCTTTGTTAATTTGGTGTATCATTATTATTAGGATAAGATAAATGTCATCAAATAACCATATATCTTAGTGACAAAAGCAGAATAATAATACAGTAATAGTAGGATTATAGAACTAATAAACAGTCCTGTTTGATCGAAATAGTCAAATTAAGCGGTATAATTAGTTGTTCGGAATTTGATGAAAATTCACGTGGTAGTTAAGTTTAATTAGTAGATTAACATGGTGGTGTTATTTTGTTGAAATTGTGATATTTTAAGAATCGACTGAAATTGTGTTTGGTTTAAATATTCTTTATAAATAAATTATAATAATTTAATAGAATTGTCAATAGAGTTGTTAGAGTTGTCAATAGAGTTGTTAGAGTTGACAATAAGTTGTCAGAGTTGTTTTGAATTATTAAGAGTCGTATTTTTATTTGTTTTGAGTAATTCTGACATGTTTAGAGTTGTCAGTGTATAACGTCGGTGTTTGTTTTTTTTTGGAACTTTAACAATTCATATCTTTTGAACCGTAACTCCGTTTGAGTCTCCGTTCGAGGCGTTAGAAAGCTAGCGTGATATTATTTTCAATAAAAATGGTTTTGAGCAATAGAATGCTAGAAATTGGAAATGGAGTAGAAATTGAAGTGAATTAAATTAATATAGTTTGATATTAATTGGTTAAATTAATAGTTAAATTAATTGCAATGAGTTTAATTGATTGGAATATACTTGAAGTTGGATCAACTATTCGGTTTGTCGGTAAATTACGGTATTTTGAGGATTCGTCCGTAATTGTGTTTTGACTTGAATATGTATGTTGAGAATAATATATGTATATGCCATGATGTTGTGCTAATAATGATTCTCTGTGGTTAGTTGGTTAGCATTAAATTAATGATTAATTGCTTGATGATGAAAGTGTGTGTTTATGTATAATTGGCAAAAAATGAGAATTAACATGAGATATTATGGTTACTAGTGTTAATTGAATTGTGTGAATCGTAATTAATTAATTGGCCTCTTATATGTTAATGATGTGTGTGTTGCGAATGTTGTGTACAATTGGTGGATAATTCATAGAGTTGAATTATTGAGATATGCGCAAAGTTAAGATGGTAGAGATGATCTTAATTGCATAAAGTTGTGATATTTTACATACATTCATATCATAGTGTGCCTTGAAACACAGGTGGATTTGCTTTGAAACATAAGCGGGCTTGGATTCTAGAGTGAATCGGAAGCCGTAAACTATATGTTTACAATTGGTGGACTTTGGTCTTGTCCGGATCGGAAGTGTGGCTTAGATTCTAGAGTTATGAATCGGAGGCCGGTGAAACTTAGAATTTCACATTGGTACCACATGCATTGTGTCACATGTTTCATTGAGTCACATTAGAGTTATGTGATAGTTTATTCTGTGCATTATATTGTGATAAGTGTACGAGTGAACAATTGATTATGTGCATTGATGTTGTGATGCTATGTGTATGAGTTTGGTAATTGATTATGTACACTTGGTGTTGTAGTGATAATTGTATTAGTTGATAATTGAGAAGAGGTGATGTTTGAATACGTAATTGGTTAAATGCGAGAATATGTGATAATGATGGATTGTGTATATATTTGGAATAATAGTATTGAATCCTGTGATTATTATACGATTGAACTTCGTGCATACTTGAATATGTGAAATTTATTGGATGATACTATTTACATAATTATGACTTGTTGTGCGATGAAAAGTATGAGAGATTAATGAACTGTGGAAGTATGATGTGTATGGTAACTGTTGATACTTGCGATGTAATGATTTTATATGCCTGAATCCTAATATACAATTTATCATGCGCCCACTTATATGATTGATATCTCACCCTTTTCTCTTGTTTCGCCGTTGCCTTTATATTGGTAACGTGCAGGTATTCAAGTATGAAGATTTAGTTGCCGTTACTCGAGTCGGTTGTCGCTCAGATACGTAGCACTCTGGGGGGAACGATTTATGTCATTCATGATGTTGTTGTTTAATTGTGTTATCTTGGTTGAACAAAATGATAAGTTAACTGAAGATATTTTATTGAATACTTGTTTAAGTGATTCCGCTGTGTTTTAATAAAATAAGTTATTCTGTTTCAAAGGTGCTATGTATCCGCTTTATGCGACGAGTTGATTTGTTTTGTTTTTTTTATTATGTGACGCCTCATTTGTTTATTGAGAAATTTTGAAAACTCTGATGTATATATATTTGTCGGGTAGAAATGGGGTGTTACAGTATCCCCTGAAAATTTTGTAAATTTGGGCACTTTGGTACCCCTTGGCAATTTAGATTGCAGAATATACTCTACTATAGGGAAAGTATAATTTGGACGTCGAAGTCCAGTATTAAGGCCATTGTTGGCCATAATTCTTTCTATCATGTTAGTTAGGTTATTTTCTGTTGCCATATTGTCTCTCCTAACCCTGTGCAATACTTCATCTGGATGTTCGTCCCTGTTTACCATAACTAGCCTAGGTTGTTCCCGGGGAACTTCTTATTGACCAGCATTGGTCCTTCGATTATGATTTTCTAAATTTATTACTTGGTCTCTTTCGACAGGCCTTTGCCTAGGTGGCTGAACTAAATCTTGAACAGGTTCTAGGACTGGGTCACCTTCTCGATAGGTAGACTAGTTATTTCTTCGCCTAGTAGATGTTTGAGGGACTCCCATGAAATCTGCCATACGAATTATTTGGGAAGATATTTTTTGGTATGTTTCTACATTATCCCGGTTGGTCCTGGTAATGTTTGCTACCAAGGGAGAAAAAATCGATCCCATTTCTCTAGCGAGAATACCCACCATATCGTGGTTACTTGCGTCCATCTCGTGCCTAAATGCCGCTTGACTGCTGGTAGTCAATGGAGGCATTTGGCCCGATGGGCCTATATTTTGTGCGCTTCGACCTACTGAACCAGCGTTAGGCGAAAATGTCACCGCATTAGGTTGAGTATATGTAGGTCCTGCACCATGTAATCCTGTCATATATGAAAACGGCATTCCATAAGGATTACCCGGTCTCCAACCCTCGAATGATGATGACGATGGTCTTGTGGTTTGTTGTTGATTTGCGAAATTTGCCGCAAAATGTGGCATTTTTGTCGTGCCTGTGAAGTGAGGCACGGTGGTCGAACTGGAAATTGGGACTGTTCCTGTTGGCCCTGATGTATTTTCGGGCATGGCTTGGGAATTAACTATAGCCGCAGACCCTGTCAAAGCAGGTATCTCTTGTGCTTCTGACACAAAAATCGAAACATTTGTAGTACTTGCTGCCACTGTTCCTGACTCTTGTGGGGGATCTTGATTTCCCATTCCGGTGGTCGAATTGACCATTTTCTTGTTGTACCTTCGTTTAGGAATCGGTTGTGCACTGTTGGTTAATTTACCATTCCAAAGGTTCATACAAGGTCTTGATATATTCTAGACAAAACAAAAATAACAAATTAATGAAAAACAGTTTAACACGGTCCCACCAGGAGTGCCAATTTGTTTACGGTGATTTTCGGTAAACAACCGCTAGTCCTCCAAACTATAAATATACTTTGGTTACTCGCAGGATCGACTAGATTGATCCTAGGACATAGTCAAATAGTTGTCTTTCGAGATAATTTGGTTCATGTTTGTTGGTCTTTACTTCGAAAACTTGCTTATAGTTTGAACATGTAAGTACCTTGCGAAATAAACTAACAAAAAATGTACACAACTGATACATAAACTAGTTATAAACGTAAATGTAACTTTGACAAGAACGTAACAAAAATGTAAACTTCAGAAATGTAAAGTGCAGAAATGTAAAGTGCGAGAATGTAACGTGCAGGAATATAAAGACTAATCGAAGAACATAAGGAAACTTAAACTACAAGAAAGACTAGGCGAAAAAGTAAAGGAAATTTAAAGATACTTTGATTCTGTAAGTAGAAATACAAAAATATTAAAAGTGTGGTTATAATACTTATAATGTATTATGTTTAAAATAATATTTTTTTTTATTTTTTAAATAAAAAAACTCGTTTATGACCAAATAGTCCGAAATTTATCTAAGGCCGGGTTCGAGTAGTAATTCTCGAACCCATATTACAATAATATTTTTTTTAACGCAGTCCTAAAATGTCCAGACCCACCAGGGTTGGACCGTTTAGGATCAGATATCTCATTTTAACAGTTATAATTGGAATTATGGTGGAAAAAGGATAATTATTTTTTTAGACAAAGTATATTTTTCTATATTTAAAAATGTAAGTTTGAGATTCAACTTTTTTTAATGCCAAAAAAAGAAAGTATAAGAGGCATTTCTTTTGCTTTTTCTCCTCATCCCTATTCATTTGGCCTTTTTCCCTTTGGAAAGGTCGAATAACTACACCCACATTATTTGGTCAAATGAATGTTCAAATTGGCATGGAATGGACAACAAGTGTTTCATCTTGGACCACTTCAAATTGAGGAAATAAAATAACACAATGAGATCGATCATGGATTGACAAAAATAACTCCATGTAAAGCATCACTAAACTTTTTATCCATGCATCAGATTCCTAATCTTTTTAAAATTGAATACATTTTTTTAAAAGCCTAAAATTATTCCTTCTTATTTACCTTTAGTATAAAAAATCATTTTTAAATGCATTGAGTAATTATTGCCTATGTATGACTTATAAATACATGAATTTGAAATATTGATTATTAATATATTCAAACGTGTATATTACATAAATATAATTTAATTAATCAGGGATGACAAACGAACTTGTCTGTTTTATATGCGTTTTTTCGCAATCACAATTGTAAATCTGTATTCTAAAATATTTTATAATATATTTGTCTACTTTGTCTTCTTTTTTTTGATAAGTTTTTATAATAGTAGAAAATAATTTTTAATCTTCAGAAATGTGAAATCCGCATGTCCATTATACCTAATAGGACAGATTAAAGTTTTAAAAAACACTCACATTCTTAATTATGTTTGTATCAATTTGTTTTTTACAAATTTTTGTAAGACCGAATAAAATGAGATTAACATGTTTATTTGTCACGGTTAGAGTATGTAAATTTGCTAACTCTAACAAATTTAGGTGTAATCTTTTCCTCATTAACATGTTTATTTGTCACGGTTAGAGTATGTAAATTTGCTAACTCTAACAAATTTAGGTGTAATCTTTTCCTCTCTAATTTAATTAGCTATTAAATATTTGATGACAAAGTTTTTGGATGATAGTTAAAGGAAGGAGACATAGGACCGTATTTCAACACCACAAAAGACACATTTTTGGTAAGCTAAATCAAAGCATAGTGCAAGTCTCAATCAGAAAGTGACTGTATTAAATTAAGGTTTAAATTTGGTATTGAAGTTCAATTTTAGGTAGCCATCAATGTGTGAACACAAAGTTAAGCCGCCACCAAGTTGCCTTGTCCAATAAGTTATGGAAGCAAGATATAGATTGGTCCTTTATTTGGTATGGAAATTTCTCATCATAATAATGGAGGGAAGATGGGAACTTAGAAACACCCCAAAAAAGATATAAGCAATATCTCTATTAAAATTCCCCATATAAATACACAATTATAATAAATTATTTTAATGAAATACAATGTTAATATGACTTAATTTTATATTGGCTTTAATGAAATACAATGTTAATATGATTTAATTTTATATTGGCTTTCTATGTTGTTTAATCATTTCTTTACCGAATATATATAAAGAACCATGATATACTTTGGTTTATTTTATGTTTTTAGTCCCTATAAAATTATTCAAAATAGCTTTTAGTCCCTATAAAAAATATATTGACTTTTAGTCTTTCTAAAATTACTTTTGCACTCAGTTTTAGTTCCTGTAGAGGGACCAAAAGTGAGTACAAAAATAATTTTATAGGGACTAAAAGTCAATATATTTTTTATAAGCACTAAAAGCCAAAATTAAGATATTTATAAGTCCAAAAACATATTTAACCTTTTGTTTTTTAATTATTCTCTTTTTTACATGTTAATCAAGTTTTTATCATATTATTACATTATAAAAAAATGCAGCAAAATGTTACTAGATTTGAACCACAAACCAACGATTTACATTCGAAAATTTTACATGTCACTTTCAAGTTACATATAACATCATTCAAAATAAGATAAAAGTCAAATATAACCCTATTTAAATTTTAATTTTTAAATTTTTTTATCATTTCACAAATTTGCAGTTGGAAATCGAAAATTTTGAAACTTCGAGGACGATATCGGAAATTTCCCAGTAATTCCGAAAATTCTTTGCAAATAGTAAGTGCCATACTAGAAATTTCTCAATCACACCGGAAAATCTTTGAAAAAAAATAAGACGATACTGGAAATTTCAAAATTTCTTGGAAATTTCATAATTTCAAAAAAATTAAGGTAGATCTTACCGAAAATTCTGAAATTTTCGATAGTTCAAATTTTTTTTTAAAAATTCCAAAAATTTTAAAATTTTCGATAATATCTTCCCTATCTTTTTTTTTTCCATTCTTTTTGGTGAGGACAAGGGGAAAGGACAACACCATTGTCGCCAGGACCACTGATAGAGCGACAACTACCACTAGAGCTGTTGAGGCAGAGGCTTCCACACTACGGGTTGGACGACATGCTCTGACCGATTCTCATCGAAAACGGATGGCTGAGCAGGCGCATGATTAGGGGCAGTTCCACGCACCTGACACCGACTTACTAGAGTTTCTGCTGCTGTGGAGGAGCCTGCTCCTATGGAGGTTGATTAGGTTCCAATTGCTGTGGAGGAGCATGTTCCTGTGTAGAGCTGTCAAAATGGGCTCGACCCATCAGGCCAGCCCATAAGCCCAATAATTTAGCACGGACCGCGCTAGAAAATACCTTAAAAAAGCACAACCCTATCTTTTTGGCCCAGGCCATCAGGCCTGTGCTTTTCATGAGCTGGGCTAAGCGGGCTTCAGGCTTGCCCATTAAAAAAAAGATTTTGGTAAATTTTGGAGAAAAAAGATTGAGATAAGATACGATTGCATAAATGTGTTTTCAAGTGATAAAGAAAAGTTAAAGAGGATGAAGATATATTTTCAAGATGATGTGATAAAGGAAATAGTTGTGAGATGAAGAGGAAATTTGATAAGTTTTGGTGATAATATTGTTCTGGACTAGCCCTACGGCTAAGAACGGCCCAATCCACATTCGCTCCAGAACGGCCCAATGACCTTGGCCCAATCACCTAAGGGCAGAAAGAACCTCGCCTCTTCTACCTGTCCCCGAGTCCTTGTTAGAACAAGATTTGTTCTGATCAATATTCTATGTTTTGATGATAACATTATATATAAATTTTGTATAAGACAATGTGGTACTCTAATCCTTTGCATTTTCCATTTCAGGAAATACATAAAGAGTATGCACAATTCAGCGCTCAGAAGCACTGACTCAGAAGGTTCTGGATGGCTACATCAGAACATGCTCTGGCAAGACATCAGAAGATGGTCAAGCAGAATCAGAACATGAACTATGAAGCATCAGAAGAACATGAAGTCAGAAGCAGAAGCACTGAACTTCTGAATGGTATCACGCTCAAGCTCTTCAAAGTCAGAAGACAAGAAGATGCTCTGCACCAAGCTGATTGACTCTAATATTCAAATGTTGTTATCTACAAATCTGAGTTCAGAAGCAAGTACAAGATGACAGGCTATTAAGTCTAATCTCTGACTGACAAAAGGAATGTTAGAAGCTACAAAAGGCAAAGTCAGTAAAAGCAGCAAAAGCATGGCTCGAGGTAGTTGACAAAAGTGTGAAACATTAAATGCAGCGTTATACTATTCACGCAAAGTATTAAATGCAACCCAACAGTCATCTTCTCTCAACGCCTATATATAGAAGTTCTGATCAGAAGCAGCATAGAGAACTCTTGCGCAATATACCAAAACACTGTCAAAATCAAAGCTCACGAACTTCATCTTCAACCTCACAAACTCTTGTAATATTTAGTGAGTGTTAAGCTTAGAACTTAAGAGAAATATCACTGTTGTGATTATAGCTTTATAAGAAGCAATATATACTCTTGTAAACATTATTTTACATTGTTTGTAAAAGGTTCCTAGAGTGATCAAGTTGTGATCTGTAGACTCTAGAAGACTTAGAAGTTTTCTAAGTGGTGAATTCCTAGAGTGATCAAGTTGTGATCTGTATACTCTAGAAGACTTAGAAGTTTTCTAAGTGGATAACCATTGTAATCAGTTGGATTAGTGGATTAAATCCTTAGTTGAGGTAAATCACTCTAAGGGGGCGGACTGGAGTAGTTTCGTTAACAACGAACCAGGATAAAAATAATTGTGTTCATTGTTTTTATCTTACAAGTTTTTAAAGTCACACTTATTCAAACCCCCCTTTCTAAGTGTTTTTCTATCCTTCAGTCCTCTCCTTCTTCCATACCGAGGACGGCTCACAGTGGTCTCGAGCAACCCTGCCAGCCTCTATACCTGTGGTCGGATATCCCGCTCTCCGACCACTACCATTTGGACGTTCTTGTCAACCGAGAAAGCACTTCTGCTTGCTTAACAGCTAGTTCTGAGCAACCTCCCAGGATCCCTAGGTTTACTCCTAAAATCCTAGGAGTCACATGTTTTGAACCTAGATTCACGATCCAGCCTAAAACGCAAACCAATGGCCACACGCTGGGGGTATTATATAAACTCTCTCATTCGAGAGGTTCAGGTAACCCAATTTTAAACCCTTGAAATACTCTCACGTATCTGTGCTCCTACTTACTTGCTCGTCGGAGTGCCTTACAGGTACACCCCGTCCTCCTCTTCATAAACACCGTGCAGACGTCCCTGGCCCACTTTCTATTTCAGATCACCCTTTGGATCAGTGGTGCCGTCTGTGGGAAACCTGGCTATCCCCGTCTTTTTCTCCCCCTCACTCAAAGACAAAAGCAATCCTTATCAATCACTTCATGGCCAGTCTTGATGCTGATCATGATGTTCATGCCGTTGCTCTCTCTCCCGAGCACAAGTCCAACTTAGGTTTCGTCAACCCTTTCTTGGAGGATGCAGTCCTCGGGAAAAGCGATGGCCCCACCGCATCTCCATCCTCTGAAGACATCCCCGAACTTGGCAACCAGAACGCTGAGCCCAGCCGTTCCAAGAAACACCAATAAAGCGCACCAGAATCCTTCCAGATTCCCTTGACGACCAATGCCGATCCTAACCTTGCAATCCTGTCGAGTCCCTGAACAAGACCGATTCCCTGATCTTGCAGCAAAATTAAAGGAATAGGCCACTGCACCGATGATCTCCCCCGCGGAAACACCGAAGACATTCATCTAGCCCTTCTCCCCGTCCCAAAGAACACCATCACGAGATTCCAGCAATCAAAAAACGTGATTGTGCTTCTCCCCGCCAAAATGACATATACCCGGCTTCTAAGAAAAGTAGAGAGAATCCCCGACTTTCAATCAGTATACAATTTGCTCAAACATTTAACAAATGGATACATAACACACTTTTTTAGATGAACCGACATCCCAATCATCATGGTGTTCAACTTCACTTTATTAATGCAACAAAAATAAATCAAAATACGTAAGTCATCATCTCCAACAACTTAAAACCAACATCAAAATAAATAAAAGAGAGTTTACAATACTCTCACAATCTTGCAAAACAACTCATAACCAAATATAACAAACAAGCGTTCATCCCCGGGTGTTACGTATTAGAGCAAGACCCGAATCAACTATGCAATATGAGGCGTACTCCATACCTTAAGCAACTCTAATCCTTTTAACTTGCGCGTTATTCACGTAGAGGAAACATCAAACAGAAGGAGTGAGATATCATAACAATATAAACGAAAAATATGATAATGAATAGATAAAGCGTGGCATACATAATTATGATATTCATACTTCCTACATCAACACCAATACATATCACAATTTCAACCATCACACGCAATAATCATATAAATCACATCTTATTTCTAACACCCCATTTTCTACCCGGTAATTATAAATAAAATCAGAGTGCGGAAAATTTTAAACATCAAACATGAGGCATTACATTTTCAACTTAAAACCACAAACAACCTGTATTTTATTTATCTTTGATACATAGAATTCGGCATCTACAATCTTAAAGTTATAATTCATACACAAGTTTATTCAACTAGATCGAACTTCAACTTATAATTATTCATCAACTTTTATTCAACTAAAAACAACTTAAAACAACAGTAATTACTTCTTATTATTCAACTTGGATTTCAACATCTATAATAATACAACAACAAAACGAAAAATACAATCATAATCCCATCCCGAGTGCTACGTATCAGAGCAAGACACCAACTTGACTAACAGCAACTAAAGACTTCATAAAATCACTTCAAAACTTCCACCGCTATCCTTGAGTACCTGTCTGTTTCCCATGGTAGGGGAAACATCAGCAGAAGGGGTGAGATATCAAAAAATATAAACAAAAGTATGATAATTAATATATTATACAGGAATCATACAATCATCACCACTTCCAAACAACAGTTATAATAACAACTATCAACAACAGTTATAACAACAACTTTAACAACAATTTGTAACAACAATAATAACAACCATTGGCAACAACAATTATCAAAATAATTACAATAATCATTTCACAACTCAAACCAACCCAACTTATATCAACAACAATTCATAACAACATTAACTTCACAACGACTCAAAATGCGACACAACTATGCACATGCATGTGGTACCATTTGGAGCAGAACACTCAACTTAAACATGTGCCAGGTTATCAAGGCATTTCAACAAGGCATAAGCCTTCAACGTGGTGCCATTAAGGCCAACTTAAACAAGTTCCATCAAGTCAAACTTGAACAATGAAATGTATGCCATGCAACATCAACCACAACGACAACCAGGATAACAACAACGAAACAACAACTTGGACATGCAACAAATTGCATCAACGTAATTCAACATTGGTCGTTCAACCTACAACTTAATCAACAACAACACAAACAATACAACATTGGTCATAGGACCTATAATCAACAATGTTCATAGACCGGACGAATCAACTTACCCAGTTGTACATGCAATTCAAACTATTCGACGTAATTATAACAAAACAAAATCAACCAAAGGTACCTACTAATCTATACGGACTTCCTCGTCGATTTCAGACTAATTCCAGTTAATTAATTATACCGCTTAAATTATTCTAACTTGGCTAATCGGTACTGTATTTATTTTCTGCGCTACTAATAATACTACTATGGCTCTACTACTTATCACGCCGCTTCTCTCCTACTAACGCCACTAACTATTTACTGTTATTAAAATCATACTATCATCATAATACACCACTGCTATCACTTTAATATTTTCTGCTATTACTTTTTTATTTAGTTCATCACTAAAACTCTACTAATTACTACTAAGCAGTAATATCCCTAATACTTTATACTAACACATCTACTAGAACTCTACCAATCAATTAATTTATGTCTGTGATTATATTGGATATATTAGGCTTATAATACAATTGGACTAATTAATTATATATGTACCTATCTACTACACTTAACTCATTATATGACAATTCACCTAGTAGCTAAATCACTTGGCCTAACAGGTAACCAAAAGCCACACGTCACAGGAAGAAGTAACAAAATAAAGTGCCACATGGAATGGCTGGGACGCCTGTCTTTGGTGTGGGACGCCCGCCTCCCTTATCCTCATGCTAAAAAGGACGCCCGCCCTTGTCCTCCTAGTGGTCCCCACCACCTTGCAAGGAGACGTCTGTCTCCAATTCTTAGGGCCCATGGAGGCACCCGTCTCCATATAACAACTCCATTGATTATGCAAATTCAGCATAACAATATTTCCAGCAATAATTCTTTGATAAACAATTTGATTTTTCTCAACACATTGAAACAGCAAGATAGCTAATAAATTATTTCAGTACCATCGACACAACCAACAACGATCCAATTCAACCAATTCATAGAATTAATTACCACAGAAACAACATCAACACGTCCATGACATCAAATTATGCGACTCATCCCCACATACTAATTATCATATTCCCGATTATATAATTCGAACCCCACCCTTACCTTGCATATGGAAATCGCCTCTAATATCCGATTGAGTGCAAGCCTTTGCTCTCTTTGCCATTACAGGCCACCATTTGCACATCATTATTCATACATCGTCGCAACAGCATCACATCATGAAATCTCATCGATTACATCATCATATTCACAATTCCTCATTGTATCAAAATACCGGAATAATAAAAATTTCCAGAAAATTTACTCTTACTATTTCTAAATTATTTTAATTAGATACAAATTTTTTAGCTTTCCATAGGTTCGAACGGCGCGTCAAACGGACACCCGAGTCAAAAGTTATGATTTTTCAAAGTTTCCAAAACTGTCAGTTTCAGTGGTAACCGGTTACTCTCTAGTGGTAATCGGTTACACTACTGTAACCAAAACACACGCCTCTATTTTTGTATACGGTAACTGGTTACCCACTTATGATAACCGGTTACTACTGTTTTCAGAAAACTCTTTATTCTGCCAAGCCAATCGATACCCAGTTACCTACTTATGGTAACCGGTTACTCCCTCACAATTTTCTCCCAGAAAACAATTTTTGCACAAGGTTAGTGGTTTCCCCCATATGGTAACTGGTTACCCCTGCGAATTTTTCAAAATTCCTACACCTTGCAGGTTGCGATTCCACTCCTAAAAACCCCCAAAACTCAACTTTTTGACATCAAAACAGTTTTCCCCATTGAATAACTTGACCCAAATATTACCCAAATGTTCCATTCATCAAACAATCAGAATTTCATCAAATTTGTAGAAATCACACATCTTTCATCAACATTCATCATATCACATAGACATAAAGATCCAAATTCACACAAACATGAACACGTGATTCTGAACCTATCTCTACCATACCCATCATCATATAATCCCTTATAGTGTTAGAACTGTTAGAACAAGATTGAGAATCTATGTTCAGAATCTGGTTTTGATGATAACAAGCTTATATTTTGTGAGTAATAATTTTATTACTAACAATTTCATTAAGTGTGCAGATATTATGCTATAAGCCTTATACGACAACATCAAAAAGAATCTCAGACAAGCACAACATCAGAAGCTCTGTACAATAGAAAGAATTCAACAAGACAAGCTTCAAGGAATTAAACAAGAAATATAAAGATACATGAAGTCTCGTTACTACAAGAAGACCACATGAACAAAAGATCCGAATTTTTGATAAAGTAACGCAATGACATACAAAAACTACAACCACAAATGCACACGAGGACAAGAAAAGAAATACATTTTCAGCCTACAAAAGTTCAGAATCAAAAGAAAAGTCGTTACAAACATCATCATTAGCAAAACGGTTGCAACAAGATAATGGAACAACTCCCAAGGTTGATTGATAAAGCAACCCACATGCAGCGCGTTGGAAAGACAAGCTTAGCTAAGGAAACACGCTACCAACTTTCATCATCATGTTAAGGATAAGATTCTTCCAAGATCAACACTTGTCATTCATGATTCAATCGAGACGAAGCATTCAAAGCAATATTCAAACAAATCTCAACGACTAGATTCCAATGGTAACTCATCAAGCTATATATATATATATATAGATCAAATTTCAAACTTGAGTGTGTGTCCATTGTACACCTAAAGTGAATTAAGTGTGTATCCATAGTGTGTATCAATGGTGCGACTACAGAGTGCAGCAAAAGAGAAATCCTGAGAGAAAATCTAGAGAGAGAAGCTGAGCATGAAGGTATAAAAGTTGAAATGTGAAACCATGCATCAGAAGTTACACAATAGGCAATGCATACTCAGTATGTGATAAAATAAGCTATAGTGTTGTTATACACTAATCATATGCCTATACGAAAACAGAGAGAGAGAGAGAGAGAGAGAGAGAGAGAGAGAGAGAGAGAGAGAGAGAAAATGTGTGAGTGTGTGAAGACACATCAGAAGATACACAAGAGGCAACGCATACTCTTTATGTGATGAATCAATCCATAACATTGTTATACATAAGCCTGTGTAAAGAAAGAAGGAAATGAAGAGCATGAACGTGAAAGCTGACAAGCTAAATCAAACTGCTCCATTAAGAGGCAACATACACTAAGTGTATGATGATCAAATGTTGGAATATATATCATATGCCTACAAGAAGAATCTCTCAGAGGATGAAGAGGAAAATCTGCATATTATGCAGAATGCTCCAATGGAGATTAGAAGACATCCACGAATATTTGATCAAACTTTAAATTTATCATATTGAAAGAGAAAGGAAATTGAATACACTGAGTTGTTGCTCGAAGAGTGTTTCATGTTTACCAATGTTGATCAAACGAGTCATCAGCTGAAATCAACTTCATGATCAGTATCAAAGAAAAAGATGAAGATCAAGACAAGAAGCAACCAAGATAAGAGCTGCTACACTTAATTTGCTTTCAGAAGAAGAAGATCTCATCCATAAGTTCAAGAATAGAAGACTACAAGATTATGTATTATTCTTGTAATTAATTATATAACATATAGAGTTGTTGCTCGTAGTGTGTTATATCTTAGGAAACTTCTGAAATACTGTTTAGGCAACAGAAGTGACTTCTAGTCAGAGTGTCGTAAACATTTGTACTTAGATTAGGAGAAAATATGCTTGAATAAAAAGCACAACTATAATCTCCAGGAGAACAATTCTGAAAAGAATTGGTGATGATGCCTTAAGTGACCGAGTGAAGGTCTGATGCTTAAAATGACAGTGGTTGCAGTCATTGTAGGAAATCCTCTTGGAGTACCGAGTGAAGGTCAGAAGTCTAAGGAGGTCAATGAATGTTATATCTCGTGGAGATCACTGAACAATTCATTGGAGTTAGTTACAGCGGGTAGCTGTGCAGGGAGTTAGTCACAATGGGTAAGTACAAGCCTACACTCACCAAGAAGTTTTTGATTCATGGCAAACATCATAAGTGGACAAAATGTCGAGTCTCAAGTGAATGACTGAAAGAAAGATAAGGTTTTGGGATACAAGACACTTTAGGTTGACCCATACACCCCTTAGGCTGACTTAAACTGAAGCAAATAATCAATGTTCGCCTCTGTCCCATTTAGGTCGACCCAACCAAGTAACTAGGTCGACCTAAACTGAAGAAAATCCACAAGAACTCAATTCAACTGTCATTAGGTCGACCCAAAGTTCATGCAGGTCGACGTAACTGAACACAAACAGAAGTATGGTGAATCTGCTTCATTTAGGTCGACCCAATCAATGAGGTAGGTCGACCTATTACCTCAAAATCTGCCAAAATGATGCGCTTCAGCTGCTCTTGGTGTGCTGCACCTATTTATATCATTTTCTGTTAGTTATTCATTTCAACACCAACAACTGAAAGACACACAAAGGCTTATCATCTTCATTCTTCTTCTCAACTCCAACACAATTACACACAATCATTCTTGCGTTGAGGGTTTGTGATCAAGATCGATAACGTCCATGGAAAGGAATTGAAGGTTCCCAGTGGGTGAAGATTTGTGGGGTTTTTGGTGAATAAAATCTGCGGATTTTGTCCTCCAAGATTGGTGAATTTTGGGGGTTTTTATCAAGAGGATTCATCAAGGATTCAGCTGAGTGTGAAGATTGAAGAACAAAGGTTCGAGCAATTCACAACACTGCAGAAAGGGAATCAACGATAAGCTCTTGGAGGATACTTGATCTGACTCAAGATCAAGGGGAATAAGATACAAAGAATCAACATAATCGGTTTATCGTTATTGCTTTGTTATCTTCTTTGTACAAATAGTTTTCAATCATAATGAAAGACATCCCAATTCCCGTTTGGAATTGGGGGCAGATGTAGTCGTAGCGAGGACGATCGACGATCTGCCTGAACAAATATCGTGTTTTTATTGCTTGTATCTTTTCATTTACGTTTCGCCTATTTCTGGTTATAATTGCAAATTGATCAATGATCAAAGTTTCAAGTGTTAAACTTGTGTGATAAGATTCTGCATAAACACCACAAGTCACCGTACTTTGAATCATAATCAATTTGGACATTATCACCAAGTGTTTGATACATTGCTTCAACTATTATCAAGTCATTGCAAACAAAGTAAATCAAGAAAATAGTTAAACGATCTATATTAGCTTAACCAATTGATTCTCTAAATTGTTTTCATCTTTAATTCATAACTATTTTGTGGTTTAAACACATATCCGATTCTTTCAATAGTGGTTCAGAATAGACGCGAGTCGATCCCGAAACGCTTTCGCCTAAGTTTAAGAAAAATCCGAAAAATTCTGAGGCATCTATTCACCCCCCTCTAGATCCTTAAGCCTAGCGTCTAACAAAAAAAGAACGTGTCTTTTACTTTCTGCACCATTCATTTAACTCAGATCATTCTCGCAAAATGTATCCAGAACTGCACTGAGACAAGTCAGAAGTTCTGATGATATAAAGAAGTTAAAATGAATATCTCATTGGTTATGCAACTCCATTCCAAGCATGCTTGCGCAATATTAAATCATATCCAGACGATGAGATACTAAGAGAAAGAAAAGAATTTAAAGAAAGGGAATTTTAATCTGATAAAGAACACAATTCAATCCCCCCTTTCTTGTGTTTTTCTCCACCTTCTATTGGTATCAGAGCCTGGTTCTGTTATTGATCTTAAGATCAAACACTTAACCGTGTAGAGAGATCCAGAAGGAGAAAAACCAGACTGAGTAGAAAGTCAACGTCATATTCCTACACTCAGTATAATCAGAAGATGTCAAGGCAAGATCTCAATACTCTGAGAATATTCTACATATCTAAAGGAGCACTGTAGATCAACATCAAAATTTCATAAGAAGCTTAAGACATCAGAAAGAAGGAAATGTGCTTAATTGAAGACATTCAAAATCAAAGCCTAAAACAAGTGTCGCCGACTCAATCCAGAATGGTCAAAACCAACTAGTCGGATTAACCAAGAATGAAGACATTGTTAGAACAAGATTTTAAATCTAAAATTCTGAAGCAAGGAAAGACGGAACTTCTGCTCAAGAGGATGCTTTTTCTCAAGAAAGACATAAGGAAATGTTATCTTCAATATGGTCAGATCTTTCTAAAACTCTCCCTTTTATAATTTTGCTGACGTTAATTTGAGTTTATTAATTATGTATATAAACCTCTTTTGCATATCTAGTATTCATTGCCACCTACTTTACTGTCTGTCCCATTCTCCATACATGCACTATAACTCTAAATTAGCCTTAACTTCATATTTATTAACTAAACAACCACCTCGTGAATAAGTCTTGGTCAAACTGAAAACTGACTCCAACACTAACGTATGTCAGTATCTCTTGTCTGCTCACCATAAATCATAAGAAAAGACTAGTCTCTTAAGTGTTCTATTATCTTGACTGACATCTCATCATCGTCTTCCATATATACTAACATCAGATCTGAAGCAAATCTCATCAAAACACTTTCGTCTGTCAAAACAACACCCACTAGCCTAAAATCTAGTTCAAACTCTCCTATTCAAAACCTGTTCAGATTCCAACAATGAATAATAATGATGCTTCATGAATAGTGTCCTCGAGAGACTCAAAAACCGCAAATCCCTTATAATTCCCCCATGCAGCTCTGTGTAATGATTAACTCTATACTCTAGGTTCATCTTTCTTGGAAACCATTACCTAGAATCACTCAATAAACTATTCTACTCCCCATTCATCTCTATAAATTTATCCTTTAGCTTTAAACCATAAATCTCACTGCTCTTACCCATAAAAAATATCTCTTCCTCTAACCCAGCAAAACTCTATTGTCATTGTTCTCAAAACCTTCCTTGGAAACGAAAGCATGCTTGTGATCATCAACGAAACCAAACTAGATGACTCAAATGATCGGTATGGTTTCCATAGATTTTTTGAGTATCAAGGCTGGAATGGATGCAAGGAGATCCTCAACAAACCCATCTACCCAAACCTTTTGAAGAACTTCTGGCTCTATGCTTCCGTTAGTAGTGATGAACAGAGTATTACATCTCACATATTCAACTCCAAAATTGTGATTACAAAAAACTCTATTGCTGATGCAATTCAGTGTCCATCTAATCGGAGTCTCATGCCTCTAGAATTCTTTGATCACATTGCTAGAGAAGAATTTTTCAAAGTCTACAGGCTTCCTGTCGCTTTTAGACGATTCTACAATAACTCAACAAATATTAATCCCATATATAGATCTTGGGTTCTGTTTGTAATGTCAAACATTATACCCAAAAGGTTCTGTCTAAATACTCTAACCATACGAGAAAAATATCTAACCCTTTGCTTTCGCCAAGGTCACAAGCTAAATCTGCCTGCTATCATCTTCAACCATCTAAAGGAAGTTGTGATTTACTCCAGAAATTATCTGGATATTTGCTACATACTCTATGGATGAGTCATCTCAGAATTAATTGAGAAAGATGGAATTCTCTCTAACCTTGCACAAACTACACTAGCTAGGAGCAATATAATGTCTAACTATGAGTGTAAGGAATTTTTTATTACAGAGTTTTCCTGATTATTCTCAGCTACAACTTCTCATTTTAATGTTCTGTTCTATTTATAGATGTTCATAATATGTTGTAGGTTGAATGCTTTAATTTATTTACAAAACTCTTGATTATGAAACAGAAGAAGAACTAAATAAGATGACTAAAACACCTGATTATGAATGATAGTCTGATCATTAAAAGGAAAATTCTATTCTTGATTATCTGAAAATATTTCTGACTTAAAGAAACTAAATACATTTCTAACTTGTGTATCAGAAGCATTTGCTCTGAATACAGGAAAATATGAAACTTAAGGAATACTGTGTTAGAATTCCAGAAGATACATAGCTAAATATTTACCATATCTTCTGAAGAAACAAACTAAAGAAATTATTTCAAGGGGAGCTATAAATCATAAATTAATTCACCGACTTATCTAATTCAGGGGGAGACTATACATCTCAGGGGGAGATATTTATTCCTAAGTCTGATTAATCTCATCCAACCTTCTTAAATGCTTTTTGATTATGAAAAAAAGGGGGAGAAAGAATATAATAGATTTTCATGAATAAGTTGTTGCTTGATTAAAGAATATAATAGATTTTGATCAATAAGTTGTTGCTTGATTGACCATATAAAAAGAGGATGAATTATACTTGCTTGATTATTATCACCTCATAAAACTGTTCCATCAAAATACATGGTTTTTGTCATCATAAAAAAGGGGGAGATTGTTAGAACAAGATTGAGAATCTATGTTCAGAATCTGGTTTTGATGATAACAAGTATATATTTTGTGAGTAACAATTTTATTTCTAATGATTTCATTACGTGTGCAAATATTATGCTATAAGCCTTATACGACAGCATTAGAAAGAATCTCAGACAAGCACAACATCAGAATTTCTGTACAATAGAAAGAATTCAACAATACAAGCTTCAAGGAATTAAACAAGAAATATCAAGATACGTGAAGTCTCGTTACTACAAGAAGACCACATGAACAAAAGATCAGAAGTTCTGATAAAGTAACGCAGTGACAAACAAAAGCTACAACAACAAAGGCACACGAGGACAAGAAAAAAAATACATTTTCAGCCTACAACAGTTCAGAATCAAAAGAAAAGTCGTTACGAACATCATCATTAACAAAATGGTTGCAACAAGATAATGGAACAACTCCCAAGGTTGATTGATAAAGCAACCCACATGCAGCGCGTTGGAAAGACAAGCTTAGCCAAGGAAACATGCTACCAATTTTCATCATCATTCTAAGGATAAGATTCTGCTAAGAGCAACACTTGTCATTCATGATTCAATCGAGACGAAGCATTCAAAGCAATATTCAAACAAATCTCAACGACTAGATTCCAACGGTAACTCATCAAGCTATATATATATATATATATATATATATATATATATATATATATATATATATATATATATATATATATATATATATATATATATATATATATATATATATATATATATATATATATGAAACTTAAAACTTGAGTGTGTGTCCATTCTACCCCAAAAGTGCATTAAGTGTGTATCCAGAGTATGTATCCCTGGTGCGACTACAGAGTACAGCAAAAGAGAAGTCCTGAGAGAAAATCTGTAGAGAGAGAAGTTGAGCATGAAGTTATAAAAGTTGAAATGTGAAACCATGCATCAGAAGATACACAAGAGGTAACACATACTCAGTATGTGATAAAATAAGCTATAGTGTTGTTATACACTAATCATATGCCTATATGAAAACAGAGAGAGAAAAATGTGTGAGTGTGTGAAGGCACATAAGAAGATACACAAGAGACAACACATACTCTGTATGTGATGAATCAATCCACAGTATTGTTATACATAAGCATGTGTAAAGAAAGAAGGAAATGAAGAGCATGAACGTGAAAGCTGACAAGCTAAATCAAATTGCTCCATTAAGAGGCAACATACACTAAGTGTATGATGATCAAATGTTGGATTATATATCATATGCCTACAAGAAGAATCTCTCAGAGGATGAAGAGGAAAATCTGCATACTATGCAGAATGCTCCAATGGAGATTAGAAGACATCCACGGATATTTGATCAAACTTTAAATTGATCATATTGAAAGACAAAGGAAACTGAATACACTGAGTTGTTGCTCGAAGAGTGTTTCATGTTTACTGATGTTGATCAAATGAGTCATCAGTTGAAATCAACTTCATGATCAGTATCAAAGAAAAAGATGAAGATCAAGACAAGAAGCAACCAAGACAAGAGCTGCTACACTTAATCTACTTTCAGAAGAAGAAGATCTCATCCAGAAGTTCAAGAATAGAAGACTACAAGATTATGTATTTTTCATACCCCAAAATTTTCCCATCATTTTTAAATATATAATGACTCATATGATCTTCAGTTACTCAATGACTGTGCAAGGAGTGGGCACACTTACCTATCTCATAAGCAACAAGCCTCCAACTAGGGTTTTGATTCTCTCAAAGAAAAATCAGGTTCTAAAACCTCAAGTGAACCTCATGGCTTCTGATATGATTCAAAAAATCCTCACACCAAGTTTCAAGCTCTGACTCCCAAGATTGCTCAGTCAATAGCTCAAATAATCTATAGTCGACTAGTTTGACCTAAAAGTCAACTGTGGTCAAATTACAGTCAAAACTCCTGATTTTTGGTCAACATCAATATTTTAAAGTCAAAATACATCATTTGATCAAGGTTTGATCATGATTCATCAAGGAAAGCTTCAAATTCAACAAAACTCCAAGTTTCTAAATTAGGGTTTTAAACTAAAAGTCGACCCAACTTTGACTGGTCATATCTCCTACATGGTTCATCATAAATTCCCCTACCAAATCTAATTCTCAAGAAAATTCAGTTCTCTACAACTTTGATATTGGGCCCAAGACCAAGAAATGCACCATTTGAGAGATATGAGCTAACACATCACAGGTCCTTCTAGAAGCTCGCAAAAGGCTGTTTTTTGTCAGAACCCATATCTTCAAGATAAAATCCTCAAATGCAAAATATGTTTCAAAGTGTCTTGTAAAGGACATCTTGGGCTTTCCAAAAAGTCCTAAATCATCTCCATATGATAAATATTGAATGAGTTATGGCTTGCACAAGTTGGGCGATTTTGAGAAAATGCACAAAAGGCAAAGTGGAGAATTTTGAGTTTTCAACTAAATGGGCCTATAATTTTAAACCATCCACGTGATTCCAAGCTCAAGAGAGATCCATTGATCATATAAAATTTGTTACATGATTTTATTTTATTTATATTTGATTTTATTCATTTAAATTCAAATTAAATCAAATAAAATCACAATTAAATGAAATAAAATTATATGATCCACTCATCAAATATTTAATCCATCCAAATTAATTCAAAATTCTAAAAAAAAGATATGAAGAGAGATTGGAAATCAATTTGATCCAAAAATAGAAGCATTATATGGTTTTATTTGCAATTTTCCAAGTCACTCAATTACATAGGATCCAAGCCCAAATTTTGACCTAATCACATCCTTATAAATACCATCCATCATAGACAAGGTCCAAGGACGTCAAAAGATTAAAAAAACTAGGGTTCAAGGTTATGCAAAACTATTCAAAACTAGGGCAATTCTAAAAGTTTTTCTCTGCAAGTGTTAGGCGTTCCCAATCATCCCATTGTCTTCACAAGGCTCCTAGGAGCTCGTGCCATTCATCTTGGAGGTGTGAAGCTTTCCTAAACGTACCCTTTGAGCATCATTGGTTTGTTAACTTTCTTGAATTTCAAACTTTTAATACATGTACTTTAAATGATTTCCATTCATGCATTCATACTCATGACGTTGTTTAGATTCAGTTGGAACCATCGTTTCAAGGTTTTAACGCATATATGATGAGTTGCCATTGTTAGGGCATACATGAGGGTGAACTTCGTTCTCACGTATTCAGAAGCTTCCAGACCGAACTAAGGACACCATTGAACTCGTGGCCCTTGATTTAGGTAACCTGGGTTACTTTCTTTTTGTTTCATGCTGATTTCGCAGGTGTTAGCATTGTTGCCATGTAGGAAGACGAATTGGCAAGAAAATCCGCAGGAAAGTTCATGGGAATTTCCGCAGGAAATTCCGCAGCGCCGCACGTAGAAGATGGTGAATAGTGGTCGTTGAGTTGCTGACCAGGTGTGGCATGTGTTGGTTCGTTGGTCAACTATGCTGACATTTCTCTCCATTCTCACTGGCCAGTCAACATGGACCTGGGCTCCACGCGCGCTTCCCTGTAGAGTTTGTCCTTCTCTTTTTTATTGCTTTTCATTCAATTAACTTACAAATAATGTTTGTAGTATATATGGCACAAGGTGTGAAGGAGTGAAAAACACTTAGAAAGGGGGGATTGAATAAGTGTAACTTCTCAAAAATGATAGATAAAAATAAATAACACAATTATTTTTATCCTAGTTCGTTGTTAATTAAATTACTCCAGTCCACCCCTTACAAGGTGATTTACCTTAATTGAAGATTTAATCCACTAATCAAACTGATTACAATGGTTCTCCACTTAGATACCCTCTAAGTCTTCTAGAGTCTACATATCACAACTTGATCACTCTAGGAAATCCTTTTACAATCAATGTAAAAATAAATATTACAAGAGTTTGATTTGCTTCTAAGAAAGCTGTAATCACCAAGTGATATTTCTCTTAAGTTCTAGTTCGTAACACTCACTAAAATATTACAAAGTTGTGAGGTTGAAGATAAAGTTCTTCTTTGCTTTTCTTTGATTTCAGTTTGACAGCGTTTTGGTGTGTTTGCGCAAGAGTGTTCTATTCTGTTTCTGAATCAGAACTTCTATATATAGGCACAGGAGGAAATGTGACCGTTGGGAGCATTTAATGCTTTGCGTGAATAGTACACTGCTGCATTTAATGTTTCACACTTTGGTCAACTACCTCGAGCCATGCTTTCACTGCTTTTACTGACTTTGACTTTTGTAGATTCTAACGTTCCTTTTATCAGTCTGAGGTTTGACGTTATAGCCTTTTGTACTTGTACTTTCTTCTGGACTCAGAATGTGTAGAATAGACGTTTGAATATCAGAGTCTTCAGCTTTGGTGCAGAATGCAACTTCCGTCTTCAGACTTTGAAGTGCTTTGAGCGTGATACCATCAGAGCTTCAGAGCTTTGCTTCTGACTGCCATCTTCTGATGCTTTCTAGTTCATGTTCTGATTCTGCAGGACCATCTTCTGATGTCTTGCCAGACCATGTTCTGATGAAGCCATCCAAAACTTCTGAGTTAGTGCTTCTGAACGCTAATTTGTGCATACTCTTTTATACTTTTCCTGAAATGGAAAACCTAAATAATTAGAGTACCACATTCTCTTATACAAAATTCAAATGTAATGTTATCATCAAAACTAAGAATATTGATCAGAACATTTCTTGTTCTGACTATCTCCCCCTTTTTGATGATGACAAAAACATACAAAATTGATATGAATTTGTCTCCAGAATATCAGATGAAAAAGACAATACACAGTTATAGCATAAAGCATATTAATCAGAGTGTGTGAATATGTCTCCCCCTGATATTAACACTCTCCCCCTGAAATTAATACTAGAAGATTTTATAAATAAAAGACTTCACTGAGTATTTTTCCATTTCAGTTGAGACTTTCACTTTGAACTTTGAACTTCGGAGTATTCAGAGCTTCACTTCGGAGCTTCCATTGGACAGCTTCCGAGCTTTGAATTCTCTTTGAGATCACTTTGGCTTTTCTGAACATCAAGAAGGCTTGCTTATATCAGAGCTTCATAGCTTCTTGAATTAGAGCATTAAATTTCTTGTATAAAATCATAGCTTCTTTCTGATCTTGAGACTTCTTGAATATGAGCAATCAGAGTAAGATCTGTATCAGAGCACTTTAAGGTATTGCTTGTATCAGAGCTTGAAATGTATCAGAACATTGAGCTTGATTGCTTCACTCTTTGAGAGATTTTCTTCAGATATGCTTCTCCTTATATTTGCTTCTCCCCTTTTTGCTTCTTCTCATATTTAGTTTGTTCAGAGTGTCACATTCCTGCAAAAACAATCAGAGACAGAAAACTTGCAATATAATAGTTAGGAATGTTGAGACTTAAGCCCAGCAACTGATATTATAAATCAATTCAATTAGCACGCTTCTCCCCCTTTTTGTCATAACATCAAAAAGTATAAAAGATTCATATGAAGGACATAAACAGAATGAAGAGAGAAAAAGATTTTATTGATTAATCAGAAGGAGATTACAAGGCAGATGCAACAAAACAGATGCAAACAACAAAGAAAACTAACTAAGACACAAGACACAGACTAGGACTGGTTAAGCTTAGAGGCTAAAGCTGCTAGAAGGTTCTTAATCTCAGCAGTGTCTTCAGCTTGGTTCTTGGAGGTATCTTCTTGTCTCTACATTCAAGTTCTGAATTCCTCATTGGTGCCATCTTGCTTGTCCAGACGACTAGCCAAGGAAGCTTGATTCTGTTGGAGTTCCTTCAGAGTCTCAAACAGACCAGAAGTAGAAGGACCAGCAAAAGAAGTAGGAATATCAAAAGCTTGAATCATCTGATTTTCAGCAACTGGTTCCTCTTCAACATGAATCTCTTGAGTCTGAATCTCTTCAGCATGATGTTGTTCCGCTTGTCGCACTTCTGCAGTAGGAATCTCTACTTCTGGAGGATACTCAATCTGAGGATACACCAAATCAGGATATTCTTCCAGAGGATTCTCCCTGAACCAGTTGAACAGAGCCTGAAAATCTCCAGTTAGAACTTTATATGGAGAAGGAGTCCAGACAACCATAGCCAAAGAATTATCCACTTCCATTTCATCAATGAAAGGCTTCTCATCCAGAGGCTTCCAGTCAATGATTGGATAGTAGTAGATTCCAAGAATATACTCCAAAGCAAATCCAGCAGGACCAGGAGCATCAGCCAGACAACACTTCTGGAGATCCATAAACTCTGCTTGCACGTCATCAGAGAAGGCTTTCCACAGCTTTCCAGCAGCTACATGATCCAGCTTGGAGTCATGAGCAACCTTCAGAACGTCTAACCATGTTCTGACCTTAGATTTTAATGATTCAAAACGTTCATCAACAGAAGGTTTTGGAGGGTTGGTTCTGAGAGGAGTGAGTGGAGATTTTGGGTTGAAGATGGAAATAGGTTTTTTTGGGTTGAAGAAAGAATAAGGTTGGTTTTCTCTATCAAGCACAAAATAAGTGTTTGAAGAGGATGGTAGAAGGGAGGATGCAGCTTCATTGTCAGAGTCTAAGACTATGACAATGGGGTTAGAGGTAGTGTTTGGTGATTTAAAGGTGTTCATGAGACGAATGAAAGAGTCAGAAAATGATGATTCTGGAGATGGGAGGTTGAAGAAAAATGGAATGTCAACAGCAGGTTGGGGGTCAGAAGTTTGAGGAGTGGATTGCAATTGAGATTCAGAAGGGAGGGGTTGAGTTTTAGAAGTTGTAGATTTTTCTGGAAGAATGGTGTTTAGAGGCGTTAGATCAAGAATAGGCTGTTTGCCTTTAGACTTGGTGGAGGAAGTAGATGGAGGGTTAGAAGGTTTGGTGGTTGGAGGAGGATTTTCTAGAGCTTTTTCTTGTGATTTTTCTGGTGGAGCTTCTGTTGATACAAGTTTAGAAATTAAAACAGGAGCAGAAACAGGCTCAGAGATAGAAATACCTGAAGATTTTTTCTTCTTCTAAGGCTTGGAAGGTCCATCACCAACAGTCTTCCTCTTTTTCTCCTTTTTCTTTTCTTCCTTCTTCTCTTTTCCTTTTTCTTGATTTTCTTCTTGAACTTCTGGATGTTCTTTCTTCTCTATCTTTTCCTTCTTTTCTTTCCTTCCTTCTTGCTGGTCTTGCTTTCTTTTCTTCTTCTTTTTCTGTTCCTCTGTTTCTGGTATTAGATCAGCTGTAGTGAAGAGCTTTTGGTTGCTTATCCACACAGGATCATACGTAGAGCCTTCTTCTTTACAGAGGCTCAGATAGCTGACAATGATGTTTGGATGCTCATTTCTGAAAACAATTCAAAATCAGCCAGAGCAGGAGCCTTTCTGATCAAGATTTCATGATCCACGCTGGGAGTAGAAGCAATTGTCTCAATCAGATTCATCTTTTTCAAAGTTTGGGCATTCATGGTACTTCCACACATTGCAAAAGGATCTTTACTAATTCCAGCCTTTTCTAGATCACCAACTAGTCCAGTCTGAACCAGAAGATCTATGATTATCCTTCCAAAAGGAATGATGTTCCTTTTGTACTTTGTATACTTCAATCTGGCTTGCTCCCTAGAGTCTTTCACATGATTCTACATGTGATTGAAGATGATGTAAGGAAGATCCACCTTCTCTTGTTTACCAATACAATACAAAATGTATTGTTGGTCCTTGTTCACATAGTTTGGAGAAACAGTTGTCTTTCTATGGTAGATGTAACCCAGAAGGATCTTCGCCCAAATTCTGTAGGAATCCTTTAATTCCTTGATGATTGTAGACTCTTTTCCAGATTTGAAAATTTTTGTGTAAACAACATCCCAATCTGTTCTTCCAATAATTGCTCCAGAAGCACCTTCAACATTTTCCAGACCAAACAATCTTCTGAGAAAATTTTCTGTAATTGAGATTTCTTCGCCATGAACAAACGACAGAATTGATTTTGGCATGATTTTAGCATGAACCCAAAACTCTTTAACTAAATCTGGGTAGAATGGTCCACATAAACGATAGAAGAATGCTTCCCAACCTTGAAATTTAATGTCGTCCGTCAGATGAATGTCATGTTCTTCCAGATTACCAAAATCAACCATCATTTCAGCAATAACTTCTAATTCGTTCAAAGGAATCAGACAGGTCGTCTGTGGAACATTCTGTTGTTGCTGTTGATCTTGTTCTTGTTGTTGAGAAGACGAACCAACTTGTTGTTTAGGTGAAGACGCCGTTGAAGATTGCTTGAGATTAAGGGGTTTCTTAACTTTAGGTTTTTGAAAAGAGAGAAGAAGAGACAGAAATGCATATAACAAGATGATGAATGCGTGAAAAAGGATAAAATGAATATGAGATGTGTTTAAATAACCACGGACACGAAAACAAAATGCAATGAGATTCTGAATGAGAGCAGTTACAGAATACAGAGAATCAATCACAATTAATGTTGAGAGACGGTAGTGGAGATAGCGTGAGTTTGAAAAGATTTGCACAGTTACCTAGGGCGGCGTCTCATCAACTGCACGCATGCTTGTCCCTTCAGAATGAACACGTGGTCATCATCTGGAATAGCTGGTGATAGCTGTTTTGCTTTAACAGAAGTTTTGTATCATACGTAGACATATGAAACGTTAGCAATAACAGAATCAGAGTGTCTAAATGATCATACATAACCATAACATCTGATAAAAATAAATAAGCATTTCAAAACTAATACATATATTAGATCTTCTCAACACTTTCATTCTGGGCATAAATCCATACTGATGTTCTTCAGAATAAACTTAAACCTATCTTCAGCAAGGGGTTTAGTAAAGATATCATCCCATTGATGGTCTGTATCTACAAAGTTTAAAGAAAGAACACCCTTCTGAATATAGTCCCTAATAAAATGATGTTTAATCTCTATATGCTTTTCTTTAGAATGTAAAATAGGATTTTTAGAAAGACAAATAGCAGAAGTATTATCACAGAATATAGGAATGTTACTCTCATATATCTGATAGTCTTCTAGCTGACTTTTCATCCAGAGCATCTGTGTACTACATCCAGCAGCAGCTACAAATTCTGCTTTTGTAGTTGATAATGCTATTAAGGCTTGCTTCTTGCTGTACCAAGATATCAGATTACTTCCCAGAAACTGACAACTTCCAGAAGTACTTTTCCTTTCAACTCTATCTCCAACATAATCAGCATCACAATTTCCTACTAAGTTGTATTCTTCAGATCTTCTATAGACTAAACCAACCTTAGTATTACCTTTCAGATACCTAAGAATTCTCTTAACAGCAGTTAAGTGAGATTTCTAGGATCTGATTGGAATATAGCACACAAGCATACACTGAATAAAATATCAGGTCTAGAATCAGTTAGATATAAAAGAGATCCTATCATACCTCTGTAGATCTTCTGATCTACCTTCTTGCTTACCTCATCCTTACCTAATACGCAAGTTGGATGCATGGGAGTATTTGCTTCTTTGCTTTTAGACAGATTGAACTTCTTCATAAGCTCTTTAACATACTTGGTCTGATGAACATAAGTTCCTTCAGAAGTTTGATTGATCTGAATGCCTAGGAAGTACTTTAGTTCTTCCATCATGCTCATCTCAAATTCTGCCTGCATAGACATAGAAAAATCCTTTCCATGTGTAGCATTAGATGTTCCAAAAATAATATCATCAATATAAATTTGACAAATTAAAATATCCTTTTTAAATGTTTTACAGAAGAGAGTTGTGTCTACTTTTCCTCTTGTGAAACCATTATCCAGAAGGAAAGAACTTAATCTTTCATACCAAGCTCTGGGAGCTTGCTTCAAACCGTATAATGATTTCTTTAATTTAAAAACATGTTATGGAGACTTAGAGTCTTCAAAACCAGGAGGTTGGTGGACATAAACTTCTTCATCTATATAACCATTTAAAAAGGCACTCTTAACATCCATCTGACACAGAGTGATGTTATTCTGAGTGGCAAATGAAATTAATAAACGAATAGATTCTAACCTGGCCACTGGTGCAAGGGTTTCTGTATAGTCAATACCTTCTTGCTGACTATATCCTTGAGCAACCAGTCTGGCTTTGTTTCTGATGACTTCACCTTTCTCACTCAGCTTGTTTCTGAAGACACATTTTGTTCCAATGATATTAAATCCTTTAGGTCTTGGAACTAAATCCCAAACATCATTCCTTGTAAACTTATTTAACTCTTCTTGCATGGCAATTATCCAGTCAGCATCTTCTAGAGCTTGATCAACAGAAGTTGGCTCAATCAAAGACACTAGACCAAATTGACATTCTACATTGTTCTTCAAGAACGCTCTTATTCTGATGGGATCATCTTTCCTCCCAATAATAACATCTTCTAGAAGAACAGAGTTGAGTCTAGAAGATCTTCTGAGTGTTGGCTCTTCAATTATTTTGAGATTTTCTAAAGACGCTGCAACTTGATCTTCTGCATCATCCTTTCCCTTGGGTTCTTCATGATCTGAGTTAGATATATCTATATCTGCAAACTTCTCAAACTGCTTTGGCTTTTCATTGCCAAGCTTATTATCAAATCTGATATTGATTGATTCTTCAACTACCAGAGTTTCAGTATTGTATACTCTGTAGCCTTTTAAGCGTTCAGAATATCCAAGTAGAAAACACTTCTGAGCTTTAGAATCAAACTTGTTCAAATGATCTTTAGTATTCAGAATATAACAAATACATCCAAATGGATGGAAATATGAAATGTTGGGCTTTCTGTTCTTCCACAATTCATAAGGAATCTTATTTAGAATAGGTCTTATGGAGATTCTATTTTGAATATAACAAGCTGTGTTAATATCTTCTGCCCAGAAATGCTTAGCCATATTAGTCTCATTGATCATGGTTCTGGCCATTTCTTGTAGAGTCATATTCTTTCGTTCTACGACTCCATTTTGCTGTGGAGTTCTAGGACAAGAGAAATCATGGGCAATACCATTTTCTCTGAAATAAGTTTCAAAGAATCTGTTCTCAAATTCACCACCATGATCACTTCTAACTTTTATGATTTTGCATTCCTTTTCAGATTGAATCTGAGTACATAAGTCAAAGAACACAGAATGTGACTCATCCTTGTGTTTTAAGAACTTTACCCAAGTCCATTTGCTATAGTCGTCTACGATGACTAATCCATATTTCTTCCCTCTGATTGATAATGTTTTGACTGGGCCAAAAAGATCAATGTGCAGAAGTTCTAAAGGCCTCGAGGAAGAGACAACATTTTTATACTTGAATGCAGGTTTTGAAAACTTCCCTTTCTGACATGCTTCACAAAGAGCATCTGATTTATATTTCAAATTAGGGAGTCCTCTGACCAGATTCAGTTTGTTAATCTGAGAAATCTTTCTCAAACTAGCATGACCTAATCTTCTGTGTCAGACCCACTGCTCTTCGTTAACAGACAGAAGGCAAGTAACCACTTGGTTCTTAAGATCTGAAAGATCAATCTTATAAATGTTGTTCTTTCTCTTGCCTGCAAATAAGATTGAGCCATCCTTCTGACTAATAGCTTTATAAGACTTTTGATTAAATATTATGTCATAACCATTGTCACTTAATTGACTTATGGACAATAAGTTATGAGCTAATCCATCTACTAAAAGAACATCAGTTATAGAGGGAGAGTTACCAGTACATATGGTTCCTGAGCCAATGATTTTACCTTTCTGGTTCCCTCCAAACTTTACTTCTCCAGCAGATTTAAGTTCCAGATCTTGGAACATAGACCTTCTTCCCGTCATGTGCCGTGAGCATCCAGAGTCCAGGTACCATGACATGTTTGTCTTTTGAGCTTTGAAGGAGATCTGCAACAGGAATTATCTTATCCTTAGGTACCCACATTCTTTTGGGTCCTTTGGGGTTAGTCCTTCTCAAGTTCTAATTGAACTGAGATTTAGCATAAGATTTATCATAAGATTTTCTAGAGTGTGCAACAACATATTTCTTTGTGTGTGTTATGTGGAAACTCTTAGAGTGTGATGTGTGTTTGATATCATGAGAATGGCCATACTTGAACTGTTCATACAGAGGTTTGTATTTGATAATCATCTCATCAACAGGTTCAAGTTTATATGGGATTTCACCCTCAAAGCCTATGCCTATTCTCTTGTTTCCACTTACACCATATATCATAGAGGCTAGCTGACTTCTGTCTATACCTCTAGATAAGAACTTTTTGAAGCTCAAGTCATATTCTTTCAGAATATTGTTAATGCTTGGAATAGACTTTTCTAAACTTTAAGATGATTCAACATCTTTGGATAATTTTAAAACTTTTTGTTTCGGTTCAGAGTTTTCTATTTCAAGTCTCTTAGTTTCAGATTCAAAGAGCTTTTTAAGCTTTTTGTATTTGATACTAAGTTGACTCTTGACTTCCAGAAGTTCTGATAAGCTAGAAACTAGATCATCTCTAGTAAGTTCAGAAAATACCTCATCAGAGTCTGAATCAGAAGTAGACTCTTCACCAGCATCAACTATTGCCATGAGTGCTATGTTGGCTTGCTCATCTTCAGAGTCTGACTCTTGATCTGATGAATCTGAGTTATCCCATGTAGCCATTAGACCTTTCTTCTTTTCAAATATTTTCTTGGGATTTTCCCTCTGAAGCTTTGGACATTCATTCTTGTAGTTTCCAGGTTCCTTGCATTCATAGCACGTCGCCTTCTTCTTTCCAGATCTTATGTGTTCAGAAGATTCTCCCTTTTCAGGCCTCTTGAAGTTCTTGAAGTTTTTGAATCTTCTCTGCTTGCATTTCCAGAGTTGATTTACTCTTCGGGATAAGAGAGATAATTCATCTTCTTCTGACTCTGACTCTGACTCGTCAGATTCTTCTTCCTCTGCCTGAAAAGCGTTAGTGCATTTTTATTATTAGATTTTAATGCAATAGACTTACCTTTCTTTTGAGGCTCATTTGCATCCAGCTCAATCTCGTGATTTCTCAAGGCACTTATCAACTCTTCAAGAGACACCTCATTCAGATTCTTGGCAATCTTGAATGCTGTAACCATTGGTCCCCATCTTCTGGGAAGACTTCTGATTATCTTTTTAACATGATCAACCTTTGTGTATCCCTTGTCAAGAACTCTCAATCCAGCAGTTAGAGTTTAGAATCTAGAGAACATTGCTTCAATGTTTTCATCATCTTCCATTCAGAACGCTTCATACTTCTGGATTAGAGCTAGAGCCTTTGTCTCCTTGACTTGAGCATTTCCTTCATGAGTCATCATTAGAGATTCAAAGATGTCATGAGCAGTATCTCTGTTAGTAATCTTCTAATACTCAGCATGTGAGATAGCATTTAACAGTGTAGTCCTTGAATTGTGATGATTCTTGAATTCTTTCTTTTGGTCATCACTCATAGCCTGTCTTGTAATCTTGACTCCACGAGCATTTACAGGATGTCTGTAACCATCCAACACTAAGTCCCATAGATCACATCTTGACATAGAAAATAAATTTCAAGTCTATCTTTCCAATACTCAAAGTTTTCACCATCAAAGACTGGTGGTTTATTGTAACCATTGAAGCTACTGCTTCCATTGTTACCATTGTTTTGCTCAGGAGTAGAGGTAGAAGTAGTTATTTCAACCATTTTGTGTTTTTCTCCCTGAATATTTTGTCTAACACGGTTAAGTTCTTGCACCTAGAACCGGCGCTCTGATGCCAATTGAAGGAGTGAAAAACACTTAGAAAGGGGGGATTGAATAAGTGTAACTTCTCAAAAATGGTAGATAAAAATAAATAACACAATTATTTTTATCCTGGTTCGTTGTTAACTAAACTACTCCAGTCCACCCCTGACAAGGTGATTTACCTACACTAAGGATTTAATCCACTAATCAAACTGATTACAATGGTTCTCCACTTAGATATCCTCTAATTCTTCTAAAGTCTACAAATCACAACTTGATCACTCTAGGAAATCCTTTTACAATCAATGTAAAAATAAATATTACAAGAGTTTTATTTACTTCTAAGAAAGCTGTAATCACCAAGTGATATTTCTCTTAAGTTCTAGTTCGTAACACTCACTAAAATATTACAAAGTTGTGAGGTTGAAGATGAAGTTCTTCTTTGCTTTTCTTTGACTTCAGTTTGACAGTGTTTTGGTGTGTTTGCGCAAGAGTGTTCTATTCTTCTTCTGAATCAGAACTTCTATATATAGGCGCGGGAGGAAATGTGACCGTTGGGAGCATTTAATGCTTTGCGTGAATAGTACACTACTGCATTTAATGTTTCACACTTTTGTTAACTACCTCGAGCCATGCTTTCACTGCTTTTACTGACTTTGCCTTTTGTAGCTTCTAACGTTCCTTTTATCAGTCAGAGGTTTGACGTTATAGCCTTTTGTACTTGTACTTTCTTCTGGACTCAGAATGTGTAGAATAGACGTTTGAATATCAGAGTCTTCAGCTTTGGTGCAGAATGCAACTTCCGTCTTCAGACTTTGAAGTGCTTTGAGTGTGATACCATCAGAGCTTCAGAGCTTTGGTTCTGACTTCCATCTTCTGATGCTTTCCAGTTCATGTTCTGATTCTACAGGACCCTCTTTTGATGTCTTGTCAGACCATGTTTTGATGAAATCATCCAGAACTTCTGGGTCTGTGCTTCTGAACGCTGATTTGTGCATACTCTTTTATACTTTTCCTGAAATGGAAAACGTGAATAATTAGAGTACCACATTCTCTTATACAAAATTCATATATAATGTTATCATCAAAAGTAAGAATATTGATCATAACATTTCTTGTTCTAACAAGGTGTTGGTTGGTACGTGGAGAAACCTAGGTTCAATCCCCAGGTTGGACAAAATATTTTTTACAAATTGTGTCATCAAAGATCTAGTGCTTCTCACTGATCAGCGCACATGATACGCCTTCATTCATCCACCACCGGATCTCCACCATAACCAGATCCAAGGGCTTAAAGGCGCGCATCTACCATAGGCCGCCAGAATCTTGACATACAAGATCAGCGCCCCCAGCCTTTTGTCTTTGGTTTTTCTACTATTCTCTTCCACTTTCTTTTTCATTAATTGGTTGTTAGATTTAACTTCTTAACTAATTTAGTTAATTTTAGATTAATTACAATTAGTCAATAAAATTTGGATTTTTTCACTTAATTTAATTTTAGGATTTTAATTATTTAGTTTACTAAAAATAATTAATTTTAATTAGGTTAGTTAATTTTAATTAATTAGAAAATTTAGAATCTAGTTAATTAATTAGGTTAATTAGTTTATAATTTAGATTTAATTTTAGGTTTAATTTTAATTATAATTAGGCTTTTATATTTAGCCTTGACTTCAAAAAAACCATAGAAGCCATCAAGAGGTAGGTATTGTCCATTAGCTGTAGGCTAGGGTTTTTACCCTTAGGTTTTTAGCCACTAAGTTAACATTTAAGGTTTAGGTTTACCATTTTTGTCGCATGCCTTTAATTTTTTTAAATTATTTATTTATTTATTTTCTGCCATTTCAATTCTAGAAAATATGTATAGGTCGTAAAAAGTTTTCTTGTAATAGTAATTAGGGTTTATATTTCTGCCTTTACTTTCCGCATTCCCCGGGTTTTTTGGCTATGTATCCTTAACTCCGAAGCCTTGTAATAGCGTAGGTTTACTTTCGCACACTATAACTGCCTTTAATTTTGCTTGTATTAACTGCGTGGTTAGTAAAATAGGGAGTGGCAACATTTAATTGAATTTAGTTCGCCTAATACAAGATAAATGTTTGAATTGAATTCACATGATTGTTGCACCCACTCACCTTTAGGGTAACTCCTCTTTGTTGCCTCTCGAATTAAATAGTCAAGTCCCTCGGATGTAGGAATACCTTTGCACATGCTGCCTTCGATTCAAAAATCATCATAGTCCCTTCGGAATAAAGATCATAGTCCCTTCGAGTTGCCTACGATAAAATGATCTCATCCCTCGATGTTTCCCTCGATTAAATAATAATCGTCCCTCCGAATGCTAAGGTATCTTTACTGGTTGCCTGTTATGACTATTCTCATCAATTCCTAAGACTTCCCACCCTTTTTATGGTACGGATAATCTTATGGAAAACAATGACCCTCGATGACCCGAACACATCCAATGAAAGGACTACCTGCCTAACAATTGGTATGGATATCCCCTTCAAACGAAAGACTTTAAGAACAAGAAAGACTTTAAACTTAGGGTAGGTAGTTCTTAATTGCTTGCTCAATTCAAACAAATTTAAAATGCTTTACACACCTCCTTTTCAAAATGATTTCAAAGGCTACACTTATTTACAAGTTAAAGTCCTTATTCAAAAATCTTTTCTATACACACACTACACTCTTTCAAACAAATCAAACAATTCAAAAGTGAGTTAAACAATTAAGAGCCCATGGATAACCATGGATACAAAGGGTGCTTACACCTTCCCTTTGTATAACCTACCCCCCGAACTCAAAATCTTTCAAAGGTCTTTCATGTTCTTTTTGCCTTTCCTAATTTGATAAAATAAAAGTCGGTGGCGACTCTTGCTATCTGCAAATTTAAAAAAGTCAGTTCCCCCACCGTATCACAGAACTGGCGAATCTGCTGGGAACACATATAAAAGAGGGGTTACCTTAGAGCTAGGTTCACTTAAAAGGGACCAAATATAAAGGGACCAAGCTTTAACAATACAAGGTCAATTGACTAACAGTAGTTTCACCAGGAATAATTCTCCTCTTAGTACCAAGGTTTTAAAACAAAGGATTGCTTCAGCTTTAACAATACAAAACCAAGGGTGGGTTTAAAATGGTTAAGCTTTAACAATACAAAACCATTTTTAACAAAGTGAAAAGCTTTAACAATACTTTAACACTAAATAAAAGAGATTTGGAAAAGAGTTTGAGTACCTTGACAATTTTAGTCATTACCATTCCCATTCCTTTGGATTTTCAACAAACAACTTAAGCAATCAATCAATGGATACCTCAAGTGTGTGTGTGATAACATGTGTCACAAAAGACAAATAAGTGAGTATAACAAAGAGATCAATATAAACTCATATGATAATGGATTAAAGGATGTTTAATACCTTTGGATTAATTCATGTATGAACGAGTAGGATAGATGATGGATATGAATCTCATGCATGTGAGTTAGTAAACAAAGTACATACAATGATAATACAATGGATAACAAGTACAAAAAGACAAGGATAAAATCAACAAGTATGTGTACAAGGATAAAAAATAATTATCAAGGTAAACAAGTTCATTTAACATGGATAAACAAAGATCAAAATATTCTTGGAATTAGGGTTAGAAATTAGGGTTTTTTTAATTACACCCAAACCTAGTTAATGTTTTAATGATTAAATACCAAATTCTAAAAGAGAATTGGTTTAAGGGTACATGGTATAGTAAAAACCATGATATCCTAACCCTAAACAAATATTCACAAAAAGATACAAAGTTAATTTGAAGAAGATAATCAAAAGAAAATGAATTTTGTTGATTTTTAATACATAAAAGATGCGTTTTTTTAATTTAATTTTTAAATGATGAAATAACAAATATTTTTGAGTTTTTTAAACATGATATGAAAACACACAAGTTAATTAAACTACACAAAAAAGAACAAGTTAAAAAAGTTAATTTTCCTATTTTTAATGATTTTTCAAAGTTTGATTAAAAAGGAATTAAACTAGTGATAAAAAATAATGGTTTTGGCCTTGGTGAGGTTTGAACCCACGCCCTTCAACCCTTCACTCAAAACATATACCAATGGGCCAGCGCGCGTTCGATGAAAGCATAGTGAGCCCAGTTGAATATAACATGAAGCAAGTGATTGAAAACTTAAAAAAAAAATAAAAGGGAAAAGGTCTGGGGCGAGGGGGATTCGAACCCCAGACCTTGGGCACGCGCTTCACACAAACACACACAACCAACTGGGCTATAACGATGTAGTCATACAACACACGCTTCAAAAACATTATATTTTGAACTTGTATTTTAAATTAAAGAATGGCGCCAAAGCCATCTTTATCTTCTTCGTTGAACAACAACAACAATACTAACCATGGCTAGAATTCAAACTCACTAAAATCTTGATCAATTTTAACAAATCAAAAGTGTAACATGCTTAGATTTTCAGTAGGAATTCAACCATGTGATTAACAACACTTAATTCAAACCCTAACTCTTGAATGTCTGAAATATGCTCAAGAACCCTAAAATTCATTTTCAAAATTAAATTCTTAACATAAGCAATTAGGCCCTAAAACCATAGGGCTATTAATCCCTACATGTTTCTGAATAGATTTGTTAGTGCTTTTATTGGCTGATTGGCGTCTATATTTGGTTAAAACATAATAGCAGTAAAACGTAATACTAATGTGAATCTCGCAAGGTTATAAAGAACAAAACAGGTACAAGCAAGATGTTAGATGGAATGTCATGACATCAACTCATGACATCGCGCCTGCAGAACTGGAAGGAAGATTCAGTTTGTACTTAACAGATACAGAATATTCTATGTGAATATTATGTAATCCTATGTGGCGCATATTTAAAGTTCAAAAGAATAATTGAAGAATCAGATCAGAAGATTGAAGATTCAGGAAGAATCAGATCAGAAGATTGGATTCAGCAGTTTCTAATTTAGGAAACTCAGGATTAAAAGACCTTATTTGTAGCAGAATATTTTCTGCATATTTGTAACAGCCAGAGTGCTGCGATTTGTAAGCCCAAGTCCAATTGGGATCAGGTTATAAATAGGAAACTTTTGTAACCTAGTTTGATATAGAAAACCTGGTTTTAACGATGTAGTCATTAGGGTTTCTATAGGTAGACCCCCCAGGTTATGGGATGGATGCCCTGTCCTTCTCGAAACCTGTAGGTTAGTGAAGTAATTGTCCTCACTCGAAACCTGTAGGTAAGAGTTGAGTATTGTAAGCTTGATTGAAGCTGTGAAGCAGATCAAGTATGTGTTCATTGTTAATTGTGTAAATAGCTGTTGCAGGGTTGTAACAGTTAGGTATCACCAGGGAGTGAGCAGGGGTTTTCTTATCTTGGATGGAGTTCTGAGATAGAGATTGCATTGGGTAGTGACTAGGTAAACTAGAGGTTGTTTATCTGTAAACCAGAGGTTGTTTATATAAAATAGTACTACTGATAGTGGAATCTTCTTCCTGGCTTGGTAGCCCCCAGAGTAGGTTAGTTAGAACCGAACTGGATTAACAATTAACTGTGTTATTTATCTTCTGCATTGTTTATTCAGTTATGAATGTTATGACTTTGTCTATAACATCAGGTTCAGAAGTGTTAGCTGTTCCTGCACAGAACCATGTAAAAATTATAATTTGGTTATGTATGCTAAACATGTGTGGTCCCAGGTCTCATTGACTCTTTCTTAAGAGTAATTAAATAATGAGGGATCCTTGTATTCTGCTGGTGCTACATTAATAACAGATCAGATGTCTTAACATCAGGATTGACATCCAAGTCTATCATACCAGAATTTTCAATTGGTATCAGAGCAGGCATCGTATCTGTTTCTGGATGAGATCCATAAGGGATAAATTCTGGTTGTGGTAAAAGCAGAAGAGTGTTTGAACAAAGAATGTTCATATTTTATGGTCCCTTGAAGTGGAGGATGGACCTATATGATTAGACCAACCTGGCCTAAGAGCTGTGATGCTGGAATGAAGAGTGCTAAGTCCAAGGACTTCATGCGGGAGTGAAGAACTTGAATTTAAATACAAATTCAACTGGTATCTATGAATAGAGAAGAAGCTCATCAAAACCTTCATGCGGGAGTGAAGATATTGATAAGGTAACCTCTGTTGTTTGTGAGTTCATCAAGTCAGGATTTTGGTTTGGTCTAATCAATTGCTTGGTGCAGAAGCAAGCATTGTGCAAGGTTGAGTAACAATCAATCTGTAGTTGTCATGCTTACTACTAACACTTAATGTAAGCATTGTGTGAATTCTATTGATATACAACTATTTTTCCGCTGCATAGTCTCTGAGAAACCCTAGGGTTATGAAGGATCAACATAATGTATGGCAGGTATTGACAGCTATAATTAAAGTGTCAAAGATACTTAAGTATCCTCTCAAGTCCACTCATAATGGCATGGTTTATTAGAGCTGATGAATGTCACCTGATCAATGATATTCATAATTATCTGCAAGTGTGTACCTTGAAATCTTTAAGGTTGAAGTGTTCCTAGAAGGAGGAACGTATGTCCTATCTGATGTTGGGACATTAAGAACTGGTATGCAGCTACCAGTTGAAGAACAGATGTTCTGGTGCTAAACTAATGTAGTGTGAGAACATTGGTTTGGAACCTACTCCTGGCCTGGAAGAGGAGACATCTGGCTAAGTTAATCAGGACACGATTAACATGTGCTCAGTTCCACTAAGAAAAACTCATAAAGGTATTCCTTTCTAATCCTTTATGTTGTACTTTTGAAGAGCCTATATCTGTAAGTTTCCTCTGATCAACGAAACCAGATAAGTATTCATAACCATAAAGCAGTTGTTGGAGCTGAATATTGTGTCTCAATCACAATGAAATATGGTTAAGAATGTGTACTGCCCTAGTTGTTATCCAGAAAGGGTAGTATGATTTTAATCAAGGAAGTCAGATGGATCTGACTAATTCAGTGTTATGCTATGACTAAGTCTGTTCCAGAAACCTAGCTGAGGGAATCTCCTCTATAGGTACAGACCATGGCATCCTTCATCTCAAAATCAGAATTAAAGTCTGAAGAAAAGGTTATTGAGATTCTGGCTATTTTATCCCTTGATGTGTCTGGATATTGCTGACTATTGGATTATTCTGTTACTAACCTGAGTATTGTCAATTTGACATTAAAGATGTTAACCAAGAACCATGAAGGATGATGTCACATCTGATGTTACAACGTCTCAAGATCTTCAGTTATTTTATGTATTTGCCAAGAACAGAAAGTATAAACGTGAAGAGGTAATCAGTCAGAATGACCTAGTGTGAGTAGCAAATTCTAACTGAAAAGCTGGTAAGTACTTTGACGGAAGACTTAGTACTTATTAGGTTTAGAACCTGGATGCTGAGAAGAAGTTCTTACGACCATGAGTTCTCAATTATCTTCACACATCAAAGAATAATGCAAGAGTCTCTGATGTGGTATACTGATTATGTTAAATATCTTGATGGGAGCTGGATATTTACAAAGTTTGTATAAAACAACTCAGACATGTATATTAAAGATCAATTTATGGTTATACAAATAAAGTGAGATAACCAAATAAAGTGAATATTGACAATGTCTTTGTATACAATATAGCGCTAAAAGTGATCAATGATAACGAGGATCATGAGTCAAAGTCTATTCAAGATTAGAGACTAAGTGAAAATTAGCCAAAATTAATATATTCAATTGAAGAAGAATTAAACTCACTTTACAAGTGACTCACTTTTGGACCCGAACACCTCAAGGTGTGAAACTAATTGGATATAAATGAGTTTTTGTAAAAAATAAAAGAATAATATAAAGTTTGATTTATTTCTCAAATATTTTCACAAACGCCTAAGATTGATTTTGATAAAACATATTCACCTGTAGTGGATTCAATCGATTTTTGATAATTAATTAGCCTTGTAACACATGAAGGGCTTAATTTGAACATGATGAATGTTATAACATATTATTTATATGGTTCACTTAATAGTGACATTTACATGAAACTTCTTGAAGGGTTCAATATACCAGAGACATGTAATTGTGGATCTCGAGAAAACTTCTACATCAAATTGAACAAGTCTCTCTATGGGATGAAAGAATTTGGATGCATGTGGTATAATCGCCTCAGTGAATATTTACTAAATGATGAATATACAAATAACTCAATTTGTACTTGTATTTTCATAAAATTATGTGGAAAAGGATTTGCAATAATAGTTGTCTATGTGGATGACATAAATATTATTGGAACTCCTGAAGAGCTTCCAAAATCTATAAATTTCTTAAATAAAAAGTTTGAGATAAAGGACCTAGAAAAGACAAAATATGTCTAGGTTTGCAAATTGAGCATTTGGACAAAGAAATATTTGTACATTAAGAAGGCTATATAGAAAAGTGTTGAAATGCTTCTATATGGACAAATGTCACGTGTTTGCTACTCCAATGATTGTTATATCATTAGATGTAGAGAAAGATCTTTTCAGGCCTCAAGAAAATGATTACAAAAATTACTTGGTGCTGAAGTACCATATCTTTGTGCAATTGGAGCACTAATATACCTTACTAATTATACACGTCTCGATATATCGTTTGTGGTCAATCTATTACCAAGATACAATTATTCGCCTACACGAAGACATTTGAACGGAGTCAAACATATACTTCGTTATCTTAGAGATGTTGGTTACTTGTCAGATTCTCACAAAAAAATAGTAGATCAGAAACAGGTTATTTGTTTACATGTGATGGTACAACCATTTCATGGAGATCTATGAAACAACTCATGGCAACAACTTCATCAAATCCTGCATAACTATTAGCACTACATGAAGTCACTTCCAAGAAATTTTTTTAAGAAACTACTACAAATAATATCGTCTCACATGTAAATGTCTGCATGAGGGGGAGAAATACATATGTTTTACACTCTTTTTTCCTTCACCGTGGTTTTTTCCCATTGGGTTTTCCTGGTAAATGGTTTTTTCCCATTGGGTTTTCCTGGTAAATTTTTAACGAGGCAATTCACATTTAGAGGATATTGTACTCTTTTTCATTCACTAGAAATTTTTCCACTGGGTTTTCTCTAGTAAGGTTTTAACGAGGCATTTATTAATTTTTCACATTTAGAGGATATTGTACTCTTTTTCATTCACTAGAACTTTTTCCACTGGGTTTTCTCTAGTAAGGTTTTAACGAGGCATTTATTAATTTCTCCATGGCTTAAATAGTCCCTGTAAGTTAGCGTGTTTTTGAATTTAGTCCCCATATGTCAATTTATTGTTCACTTTGGTCCTTGTAGGGTCAAATTATAACATTTTCAAAAATGTGGGTAATGGGTTTCGAACCCACTCCTTTTAAATCATTTCTTTCATTCATTTCCACTAGGCCACTTGGGCTGGTTGATATTTATTTGCAATGCATGTTATTTGGTTATAAATGAGATAATTTTTTGAGTTTTGGTATTAATTTTTGTTTTGTTCTAATAAATAATAGTATACAATAATTAATAACTGCAAATATTTTACATAATATTTCATATTATTTCTATTATGCAATAATGATATTTTAATAGTTGATAAATATTAACGCTAAATAATTAATTTTTAACAATAAATCAATATAGTTAAATAATAATTGATAAATAATAATTAACGCTAAATAATTAATTTTTAACAATAAATTAATATAGTTGAATAATAATATTATATAATAACGCTAAATTAATATAGTTAAATAATAATTAACGCTAAATAATTAATTTGTAAAAATAAATTAATATAGTTAAATAATACTACCAAATGCATTAAATATTTTAACTATTTAATTAACGTGTAATTGAAATATTACAATAAATAATATGTTTATGTATAGATAATATGTTTATGTTTATGTTTATGTATAGATAATATGTTTATGTTTATGTATAGATAATATTACATTAAATATGTTTATGTTTATGTATAAATATTTTAGACTTAATTAAATATATACATAATAATATTTTAATAGTTGATAAATATTAAAGCTAAATAGTTAATTTATTATATATTACAAATATTTATTAAATAGGTTAATAATTATTTTAACTATTTATTAAATATGAAATATTAAATATTTTAATTTGTAATGATAATATATTATAGTTAAATAATAATTAAAATGTTTCAAACTATTTAATATATATAAATTACTGTATATTATTATTTATTTAAAACAAAATAAAAAATAATACCAGCACTTATAAATAATAAATATATTGCTGCTTATAAACAAAAATTAATACGAGAGCTTAAAAAGAATTATATTGCTGCTTATAAACAAAACAATACTTACTGTATAAACAAAAATAATTATATTGTTGCTTATAAACAAAATAATTATATTGCTGCTTATAAACAAAACAATACATATTGTATATAAATTAATATAAGTGGTTTAGTGGTTAGGCATGCAAGCTATAAGTAAGAGGGACGTGGTTCAAATTCTACTAACAACAATTTTTAAAACACGTCCCCTTACAGGGACCAAAGGACTATTTAAGTCTTTCTCCATTCTCTTTGATCTCTCTATTGTTTTAGTTAATTTTATAACAAATAATAGTCTTTTAAAATTTTATTATAAAACTGATTTATACTAATAGTACATATCTTCACTAAAAAAAAGTGCATGCCATTTAAATATATTGAACTAATTTTTTTACAATACTGATCTAGTAAATGTAATAGTTGAATTCTAGTAAATATTTAAATTTTACTTATAGATATTTAAAATTATAAGTCAAAACTAACAATAGATTTACACAAGGGTAATAAAAGTATATAACTTTTTGTTACATCAAATACATGGCTACCTTTTCCATGTAACAAAAGAAAAGTACATGATTGAGTAGCAAAAGAGAAAAGGAAAATAACATCATTAACTTTTTCAATATAGACGACACCCAATTAGGACGCAACAGAAGGGTTCTTTCTCTGTAATTTCTCACGTCGTTTCCATTTTCATGAATATTTTATAGTTCAAATATCTTAGTGTATCATTTCAAAGATTAACGTCATGCCCAATCTTCCACAACAAATAGGACCAAAAAGTATAAAGACTAATGATGATATTTACATGATCTCTTTTGTTTTTTTGGATGAAAATTGCTTAAACGGATTGAGGCGAAAGGCACTGAGATTTGTCCCACCACATGTTTACATCAATTATAAGGGGTGTGTAACTCGTGGAATCGTGCTAATATTTTTTGGTTTTGGACAACAAAGAATGTGTTGTCACTGTTTTATGAGATTTGATTCAAAGAGCAATTATATTCACACATATATTTGACACCACGCAACAAAGGTTTCGATTTGATTTAGCGCTTTATAATGCCGTCTATTTGGTAGTATATTTGAAGAGCTTAATAATTGTACTTTACTATCCGAACAATATCTTTGTTTTAACCAACCAACTGTTAAAATGGACTATCTGATCTTAAATAGGTAGGCTCTGATGGATTGAATTTTTTATAGTTGAGTCAAAAACATGTGCAATATGAATTTGAGAATTACTGCTCGAGCCTAATCCTGCATGAACTCCGGGCTTTCTAATCCTAAACAAACTTTTTTATTTAAAAGAATTATAAAAAAAAATTCATATTATTTATAATAAATAAAATTAAAAATTATATTATTTTAAATATAGTACATTTTAAAGTACTATATTATCTATTATAAATATTATAATGTGTTTTTAAATATAATATGTCTAAAAATAATATAATATGATGAAAAATATTGATTATATTAATGTATAATATTTGAAAGAGAAAAATTGAATAGAATAGAGATAATATTTAATGAGGTGGGAAAAATCAATATGTTATTTTGGAATAAGACAATATAATTATTAATATATTTTTTATGATTTATAATTATGAGAGCCTAATGAGCTATAATAGCACATATGAGTTAGTCTTAATGAGTACCTTAATGAGTAGCGGGTTTTTTAGAACTTGACGCCCTATAATTTTTCGAACCTGACATAGTGGTCCATATGGCCTAACCCATATAAACTAACTCATTTTAACTGCTCTAAATATCGGATTTAGTATGAATTGTGATTTGTAGGTGATGGTTCATCATGTATGAGTTCTAGACCGAATCTATGGAGTTGGGTATGACATTGCGAGGTCGCGCTCGTTTGCCAACGGTAGATTGACCTATCAAACCATATTTGAAGTTTTTTCCACCAAACAAAATTGGCTTCTATCTCATTCAAACATATTTTAAAGATAAGAGGGATTTCTTGATAACTCTTGATGTTAAAAAAATATAAACTTAAACGTTAGGGGAGATTGAGAAAATATAAGACTCGATTTTAACATATTTACAATAGCTAATTGATGAAGTTCTTTAATAATCTTGTATTTACAATAGCTAATTGATGAAATTCTTTAATAATCTTGATCAAATTTTAATAGATACTAGTTGTCACAACATCAAGTGCAATAATTAGCAAGCCAAATTACTAGAGTAAAAGACAAGAAAAGAAATATATACAAGCTTCCTAAAATTCAAATGAGTATATATACAAATGATGACACTTGAAACTTTCAAGGTTTACACAATCAAGGTTCTCAACTTGCTTTCATTACTCCAACTAACGATTGGATCCATAGCAATCAGCAAAAAAAAAAAAAAAACTAAAAAAGCTAAAGCATGAAGGGGTTACTTAAGAATTTACAACCAAACACTTCCTAATATCAAACTCTTGAAATATGCTAGTGTTCCTACTCCAAATCTTTAACTGTACAATACAAGACATTATCCTCAAAGATTCAAGAGTAAGATTTAACCAAACCAAAGTTAACAAAAGATCTTGACTTGAAAAGACCACTAAAGATAGAGGATCTTGTAGGAGAATCTTGAGGAACAGATTCAGGACTGCCCTTTACTTTTAGAATTGTGTTACCAATTGTTTGTCTAATGGATTCAATTGTCTTAGAATCAACAATACAACCAGAAGCTCCACTAACATAGAATGTGTTAACAGCTTTTCCTCCCTTTGTTGTTACTTCTGCTCTTGTAACTGTGAGGCTATTCTCTCTAAAGATACGTGTCACATTTGATAATAGTCCTACTCTGTCGGTGGTGCAGATTTCTAGCTTCAAACCCTTAAGAATCAACAAAACAAAAGACAAATTAGTAGTCATAGAAATTACTAATTAATTAAAATATCTAACTGCCACTTGTATAAAATAAACAAGTAAAGACAATAGATAAGATTCAAAGATTTTTTTGACTAAAGAAAGCTATTAGATGCATGTGTTTACTGTTTGGTAAAATATTGTTTAGATTTTGTCAAGCTAAGAAAATTGTGGTTAAGTTCAAAGTAGACTAATAAAATTGTAGTCAAAGTCTATCAACTGCTATTCAACTAACCTTGGACTATTATCTCAACTAGCAAGATTATTCACATGATGTTAAACCTAAAAGGGTTTTGGTCAACATAAAGTTTGAGTGAAAATTAAGAATAGATAATAAACTCGGGTTGGCCAGTTGGTGAAGGTTTAGGACCTAAGAGCATGCTTCTCTCAAGGTTTCAAGTTCAAATCCAATTAAGTGCTAACAATGGTCCGTTCCAAAATGTAACTTTCTGAATTTAGGGTCAACTCAAACATCACCAATCAATAAGTATTAACATCACAAGTTCCTCACCTCAGAAACTCTTCTCTCAATTGCAGCTTCAAGACAGTGTATCACTCTTTGTCTTTCTGCATCTGATTTTACAGGGGACCCATCGATATGCTTGATATAATATTCCTACAATATACACAACCATAAAAAACATTTAGCCGATGTAAAGAGGTTAGAACACCAACAAAGTACAGACCAAACAACAAAAGGAATCGCACAAGTCTGTGTAGATGTTTATTTTTGTACAGAAAAAAGTGGTAATGCTATATACCTGATATGCTTGTGGCCCCTCAGCATCAATATTAGCATGAAACACCACATATTGCATATCTGTCAAAGTACAAACCGTGTCGAACAAAAGCTTAGGCCGATCCTTGCATTCAATAGTAACAACAGAATAATCCTTATCAGACCAATTAACAACATCAACATTTGGTCTTTGTTTCTCGTCAAAGTCATCATCATCGACACGTTCATAATCCCTATCATCAAACATCATCTGATGAAGCCTTCTATCAGTATGCGTCGAATCATCAGTGACAACAGTTTTGGCACCTCTTTTCCTATTTCCACCACCAAGCACATTGCATAGAAGCTCCTTGACTAGCGAAAGCCTCTGAGAATCGGTGATAGCAGAACCGGTTCCCTCATCGGTCACATGCATTACAGCAGCCGCACGAGTGTTGTGAGTCCAAACCTCGGCATTCACAATGTTGCATTTGAGGTTTGTGAGAACAGCACTCACTTCTGAGAGCAATCCTGGCCTATCACTTCCCATTAACTCAATTGCTGTGTGGTCCATTGTTTGTTTAACACCGACAGATCTCATTGTAGTCGGAAAGCAGGATTCAGGACCAAGAGACTAAATCCATAAATGGCATCAAACATAGTTAGTGGTGTTGTACATTAAAGAACACAAAAATTCAAAAAAACACCAGATGAGAAACACTTTTACCTTTCTAATGTAATCCAAAATAACTTCATCTGTGACTTTGTTTCCATCTTGGCCAGTCACATTAAAAACTGAAACACCAGAACAAAAAATCAACTTTTACCCCAAAAATATTAAGATTATCAGTATATATATATATTAAATAAAAAGTAGAAAATTATTACCATCCATGAACCATCCACCATCAGAAGATATGTAAGCCTTAGTTATGATGAGACTTAAATCAGTGAGGATTTGCACAACTTCAAGGAGTATTCCATGTTTATTTGCACTATCAACCTTTCATAAAACAAATTGATTTTTATTATTCAAAAATCTCCACAAAAAGTGCCATTAATAGAGGAAAAAGCTTTTCATCAATCAAAGAGAGAAACAAACATACCCTTATAACAGTGGCATTCTTGCAGGCTTCATTATCAATTACAACCCTGACAAGTCAACAACGAATAGACAAACATATGAGAAAAAAACAAAGAATGATTCATATTTTAGCATCTATTAAGGATAAAATAATTACCTAGGAGGATTCATTCTCCTGAATAGTTTCTCATATTCATCATCCATGTAATGAGAAGAAGAGTAACTCATTTTGACCTCAGAAATAAAAGCTATGAAAGAGAAAAACAAACAACAAACAACAAACCAATCAGAAGATAGAATATGAAAAACAGAACCCTCATAGCCAATAAAAACCTAAAGCTAGTAAAAAAAACTGAACAATAAATAAATAAAAATATACATAAAATAGGATAATGATGGGGTAAGGTAAAAAAAAAAAAACCCTCTTTAGCAAGTTGCAGCCAACACAAAAAAGAAAACAGCAAAAAGAGAGAATATAAGTGCTGGGGACAAAGTGAGGTGTGTAAAAAGAGAGTCACCAATTGTAATTGTAAAGAGATAAATGAATGAATAAAAACAAGAATAACCACAATATGAAGAAAGCCAAAAAAAAAGTTGTCACTGTAAGAATAACCTTAGCTGTTAACTAATATTCTAAAAACAAAGATTCACAAAAACAGAACCCATATCTCACTAACTCTTCCAAAAGCCACATATGAAAAATCTTTCACAGCAAGAAGAACCAAACCAAAGATGCAGAAATTGAGATATTACAAAAAAAAATTATAGAAATTTCAAAACAGAAAACTCATGATACCTATACCTAATTGAGAAGGGAAAAAATAAAAGAGGAAAACAAAACCTACCCATTACAGTTAGTAGCTGAAGATCGGTGAAATGCTACAGTGAAAATTCTAGTTGCAATGTGAAATTGTTGTTGTTGTTGCAAAGCAACAGTGGAGGTTTATATAGATATATAAACAGAAGTACGTTTCAATTTGTTATATATAAAAAATGAGAAGAACCCACTGGGATATCTTATAGACAGTTAATTAAAAATTAAAAATAATTAAAATAATAAAAACAAGAAACGAAAATTAGGGAAATAAAAATAGGTGGAAAATGAGAAGCACCCCGACACGATGCTCCAAAACCTGCAAATTAAAAAAGGTACAAAAAATGCAGACCCTATTTCTCTCTCTCTTTTTTTTTCTTCCTTTTATATGTCACTATCTTTCTTTCTTTTTATTTTATTTTTCTCTCTCTTTCGATTTTGTTTTTATTTTCTCAGTGAATTTCGTGATTCTGTTACTATTTCGAAAACGGAATGTTAAAATTGAAATTTGGAACTGAAGGCGCACGTTAGTGGTTAGTAAACGGTTTCGCGGTGGAATGGAAGGAAGGGAAGGCTAAATGAGGAAGGTGGTGGGGTGTGGGGGTGAAGAGCGCGTGAAGGTTTAAATGAAGCACGTGTAAGGGAATATGGGATATAAATGCTAATAATAACGAACAATATTCTCTTCAAAAATTTTGATAAAGAATAACTTTTATGCATTTTATAGATTTGAGTAATTATGAAATACTCATTTTGTTTTGGTAATAAATTGAATTACTTTGAATAATAATAGAAGTCAATATTTTTAATATTAATTCAATGATATTATCAAAATAAGAAATTATGGTAAATGTTTTTTATATTATTAAATAAAGTGATAATAATCACTATAAACTCACATTTATAAATTTCTGTTAACTTTTTAATTTTAAATTTTATTATTTTATTTATTTCAATTATTTTAATACATACTTTTTGTTTTGAATCATTTTATTTGTTGTCTTATTTTCTTAAAGACACACGTTAGTATAGTATGATTTATAAAATTTATAAAATAATTATATTTCAATAAATACCTCATTAGTATGGGGTGTGCATAGGTTGGTTTGGATTGAATTTAGCTAATACTATAATTCAACTTGTATATGGTACACTGATTTGAATGAGGTAAAATAACCACCCACAATATCATTGAGTTGATTTGGGTAAACTCACAAATTTATGATTTGGATTGAGTTGGGTGGTGGTTTACACAATATTTTTTCCTTATATAATTATTAATGATATGTCACATTTTCTTTAATAAATATTTTAACATATTACTACTATTTTTTTAAACATCAAATGTTTAAATATACAATTAAATTTATCATAAACATATATTTGTAAAAATAAAAAATCCATTCAGTAAAAACCTAAAATTACATAAAATACTTATAACTTACTAGAAATAACATCAAAATAATCAAAGTGTGACATCCTAAATAAGTTAAAATCATTACTTAATAAATAAAATATTTTAAAAGGTTAAATTGAAGCAAGCAAAATTAAAAACATCAAAGTCATCACTTGTCAAATTACAAAAAAGAAAAAAATATATATATATAGTCACTCAATAATCCATGGGTTTTGTGGGTTGGGTGTGGGTTTTCCCATAACCCAATTATTTTGAATGGGTTTTCATTTTTGAAAATCGTATTCACCCAATAACCTGACCCAATCCACTTTTTTGGAGCGGTTAGGGTGAGTTTTACTGGGTTTATTGGGTTTACCCAACCCATAAACACCCCTAAATATGTTATTATAAAAATCTTTGATAGTGGTGGTGCTATCCGAGGAAGCGAGGGTGAGTGGCTTAGTGGTTTCTCTAAATTTATTGGTTGTGGGGATGCTCTAATGGCGGAGTTGTGGGGTTACTTGAGGGGCTAAATCTGGCTAGGAAGTTAAATTTTTCAAAGGTGGAAATTAGAGTTGATTCAACAGAGGTGGTGAAGATTGTTGGCCGCAAACAGACTCAAGTGTTGGGAGGTCCATTGTTCAAGAAATCTGGAGTTTATTAGAATTGGATTGGGAAGTTGTTTTATCTCATTCGTACCGGGAAGCAAATAGACTAGCGGATGCGTTGGCAAAGCACAGTTTTTCTATAGAAGATATGTGTATTTATTTTTCCAACTGCCCAAATTTGTTTACTCATATCTTGGATGCAGATGTAAGGGGTAGTGTTACTCCTAGAATTGTTGCGGTGTAGTTTTCTTTTTTCTCTTGGGCTTTTGCCCTCTCTGATATCAAAAAAAAAAAAAAACTTTGATAGAATAATGCATATTAAAAAAAGTGTTGAATAATAAATTTATTTGAAACAAGGTTTTACATATTTATCTTTATAATTATCAATGTTTAAAAGGAATAAATGTATTTATGGTATTCAGTAATAACTTAAATATGGTAATTTATTTTTAAAAATTAATATATTTAAAATTTGAAAATATTCTTATAATAATAGACAAAAAATGGAAGAAAAAAATTATCTTAGAAAATGAAAATGAATAGAGATAGAATGATGGTTAATTAAGAATATTTTTGTTTTAAACTTTAAAATTCAAATTTTGAATCGGGGGATTGTTTTAAAAGAGAAATTAAAATTTTAAAATAAGTTTTGAAGGAAGGACATATGAAACAATATATAAATATTAGTGGAATACTAAAGAAAATAAAAGATATATTAATAGGAGAAAACTTATATATATAAGTTATTATGTGTGGTTTATACTATTTTTTAATAAAAATATGACAGGTGTTTAATTTTGTCTTACACATATGCAATAAAAATATTTAAGTACATTTGTCATAATTTTAGTGGAAAATTGTATAAACCACACCTAAGGAATTGTAGGTAAGTTTTCTCCTTATTGATATATCATTTGTTTCAATGATAATTGGTTTATGTTCACTTTCTATATCCGAAAACAATTGTAGCATGCATAAGGAAAACGTTAGGATGATTTGGTCAAAAAATGGTGACACAAATTCACAATTATTTCATGGACTCATGGACTCGCGCTAAAATTTTTCACAACTCAAAAAATGTGGCCACATATAAGCTTTGGTCAGGAATTTCAAATCGTAGACATATGTTTTAAAACATTGAATTCGGAGTGTGAAACTATGACCTTTTCTTCATTTGCCACGGTTAACAAACTGTAGATATTTTAAGCCGCAAATAAAAATTGTGGCATTATAATTTTCACTTCAAACTGTGACCCAAACCCAAAAAAATATACCCCGCCAGAACTTCCCTCTTTTTTTTTTAAATTCCCTCTCTTTAATTAATTAATTTTTTAATTTTTTTAGGTTAAAAAAAGAAGAACTTCCTGAAAACGTCCTCCGTAAGGTCCAACCGGAGCTCTACAACTGGCGTGGATCTCCTCTTATGAATCCTTCTACTTCAATTTTGCTTCCTATCAGGTGATTACTCTATTAAGCTTGCGCAGATCTAGCTTTTTTTTACAGCGATTTTCATGAATGATGAAATATGGGTTTCTAATTGTATTAAGGGTCCCACATTGTGTGTTTGGTTTTCAATTTTTCATAGTTGTGATTCATGGTTTAGTGGTTTGGTGTTAGTAAGTTTTTAACATTCGGGTTCTGTTTTTTTTTTTTTTAAGGATCCAGGGGTGTGGAGATTTCTTGTTTTGTTTTTAGTTGTTCTTTTTGACAAAAAATTAATTGTTGAATTACTTTAATTGTTATTAGTATTTATAAGTATACTTAGTCTATTAATTGTGGTGTTTGTTTGAAAAAAAGTAGGGTTAGTTCAATCATTCTATTTTTGATGTTGAAATTGTAGTAATTCCTCTTTTGCCTTTAATGAAGGGTTACAATGAAAGCTAAAAGCTTGCATTGAACCTATAAACATGCTAAAATTGTATAATCCTATGACTTAATTTTGCATTGAAATCATCTTTTGGTTATTTTCCTTTCCTACTTAGTGTAATACGGTGAACTGACTTTATTGAAATGTTGCGGATAGCAAGAGTCTCCACCGACTTTTATTCTATCCAAATTAATGAAAGGCTAAAAGAACAGAAAAAGACCTTTGAAAGATTTTGAGTTCGGGGGCTAATTTATACAAAGGGAAGGTGTAAGGCACCCTTTGTATCCATGGTTTTCCATGGGCTCTTAATTGCTTTGCTCTTTCGTAACCAAAAGTTTAGAAATGTAGAAGAAGAAAATAAGGACTTTAGCTCGTAAATGAGCGTAGCCTTTTTGAAGGTTTATGAAAAAGTGCAAGAAAAAGATTTAAGCCAGAGCAAAGCAATTAGGGGCAAATTACCTTGACATTGTAAAAAGGTTCTTTTAGCCTTTCAGGGCTATCCATACCATAAGAGGGTAGGAAGTCCTTTTATTTGGAGGTTGAAGGGTCGTCGAAATTATCGTTCGCCATAAGACTGTCCCTGCCATAGGGGGGCAGGTAGTCTAAGGGAAGGATCAGAATAGTCATCATTATTAGGCAACCAGGAGGACACCTCAGTAATAATCGAAAAGGACTATCACATCATCATAGGCGACCTCGAGGGACGAGATCATATAACCGAACCGAAGGCAACATCATTGGGACTTATGATCTTTTTGTGACAAGAATGACTGAGGGCAACATTGCTGAGGCGTCCTCGTATTCGTGGGACTTGACTATTCTGCACTGAAAAAAGGCAACAAGGCAACAGGCAACAGAAGAGGTTACCATAAAAGGTGTGTGGGTGCACAATCACGTGATTCAATTCAAGTAATTATCTTATAATTAGTTATTCTAAGTTCAATTCGAGGTTTTCACGCCCTAAATTACTAACCACACAATAATAATATAAGAGTGTTAAGTGCCTTCAAGGCCACACAATACAACCAGGAGCAGTTACAAAATAAGCCATGGGGATGGGGAAAACAAAGCAATAAGATAACACCCCTAACAGAGCAATAAGTTTGACAAAAGTAATAATTAAAAAAAATAAAAAAAGAACGAGTTTTAGGGTTACCGAACATTTGAGCTTTGATCGGTTGATCAACCCTGAAAATTGGTAAAGGAAGAATAAACAACAAGGAATGAGTGTAGGAAGAGTTCATTAACAGTCGGAATCAAACCCTAATTTAATTTATAAGGTAAAATTAATATTTAAATAAAAGGAGGGATTAGAACTTAGCTTTTGATTGATAGGGCACGTAGTTGGAAGAACCCTGATGGTAACCCTGAAAACCTGCACAAAGAAAAGGAAATTTTTTCAGTGTATGAATGATCTGATGATAAACCTCGTAAACCCTGATTAGGGCACAAGTTAACTATGATTAATAGAATAAATAAAAAAGAAACCAAACTAATTAAATCGGCAAAAATAAAATTTCGATTAAATTACCTAACCCTAATATGTATTTTAATCAATTAATAAAAATCTTGATAATTAATTAAATAATTAAACAATTAATTTAAACATTTAAATCAAATAAAATTATTAATTAAAATAAATATTTTTTATTTAAAAAAAAAAGAATAGTTAAAAGGGTCTTGAAAAGAATATAAACAAACAATGTATGAACAAAATAAAAAAACTACATTATATAATTAAAAATAAAAAATTTGGAAAAACTTAGATGGTAATCCTGTGTGGCGCGTTGATGGAGATGCATGGTGCACCTGCGCGTTCAGAGGCATTGGATGAGCCAGGGTGTTGATCGAATTGACGAATAATGAGGGTGCAGTGCATGGATGTGGGCAGCATGTACCGGATTAGGAAGCATATAATTCCCAAAAAATAATGTTGGGAGTGGGGATCGAACCCCATCCCTTATGCACATAGGCCTTATGCGCTTCTTCTTTGCCATCTGGGCTGAAGCGTTGTGCTGTTATTGTGTCACATGCAATAAATAATATACAAACAAATTAATCAGAAAGGAATTTAAACATGAACGCGCGCCAAAGGGTCTTCGTCTTCCTCCTTGGATTTTCAGAAACACAAGATCTTTTGGCAACGGTTTTTAGGCATGACTGTAGACCTTCAATCTAAAAACCTGCTAATAATCATTAATAAACACACTTTAAAAACTCCAGATCAACCATAATCGACCTCCTAAACCCAATGGAAACCTTAGTTTCGGTTAATTTTCCCTATAATTAGAATCCCCAATTCAAAGCTCAAGTAACCTAACAATGGTGAACCATTCCAATCGCAACGAAAATCAAATTAAACACACAGAAACGGTCTAAACGTCAATCTGAAAACGAATACATAACCAAAATTCATTTATGATGCATGATGAGTCGAAATCGAAACAAAGAAAGAACAAGCAAATTGTGGCTTGTTGAGCGAGATTCCAGATGTTTCAGGGCTTGGTAAAGATCGTAAATCACTCAGTGATGTTCCAGGAATGTGCTTGGATCTTCAAAACTACTTCAATCGATCTCAAACTCCAAGAACAACTTCAATTTTCCTTGAGTTTTATGAGCTCGGTTTAGGGTTTGTAAGGCTACAAAATTCGTGAACCAGGGGTCTGGGATTGGTTGTGTTCTTATAATGGATTGAATTAGGGTTGTAATTCTGGTTGAATCCACTTGAATCTTTGATTTCCAATCTTGAAAATTTGATTTGAGAAAATTTGTTAAAACTTCTAAATTTGGCCTTAATGTGTTCCAATTCATTCCAATCATCATGTGTACGAAATTTTATTGGAAATATGGCATAAATGATGATTAGATATGATTAGAATAAGATCCTTAGTCAAATATTTGATTTTCTATGATTTATATAAATTAATTATCACTTTTAAATGATAAAAAAATCATATAAAATCAAATAAAAATCCAAAAATTCGTGGCAACCAGATTTGAGGCCTTGGATGACTTATGGATCAAGATTGGGCCAAAAAAAGATTGGACTTGTTTGAAATAAAATCCATTTTGAACCACTTTTTTTCATATTTTTCCCTTCAAAATTAGTCAACTTTGACAAGACATATCTCCCTCAATTTTTAAGATATGGAGGAGTTATAGGACTTTTTGGAAACCTCAAGAGGTCCTCTACAAGCCACTATGGAAGAATTTTTTCATTTGAAGAATTTATCTTGATGATATAGGCTTTGACAAAAAACTGCTTTTGGTTGACTTTCAAAATAGGACCTATAATCTTTTGATCCATATCTCTCAAATGAAGCATTTTTGGACTTAGCTTGTGAGAGACAAAATTGTAGAGAATTCAATTTCCTTCAAAATGAGCTTTGGATGGGAAATTTCTGATGTGCCATGTGGAAGTTATGGCTGGTCAAAGTTTAGTTGACTTCCTCCTATGAAAACCCTAATTTAGAAACTCTTGAATTTGTCGATTTCTGATCTTTTCTTGATGAACCATGATCAATCCTTGATCAAATGGTGAATGATACTTCAAAATAAGGTTGTTGACAAAAAATCAGGAATTTTGACTGTACTTTGACCACAGTTGACTTTTAGGTCAAACTAATCGACTGTTGACTTTCTGAGCAATTGAGTGATCAATCCTTGGAATTAAAACCTGAATTTTGTCATGGAGATAGTTTGAAACATCACAAGCCATATGAAATGCATTGGAGCCTTTGATTCATTCATTTTCTTCAGAGAAATCAAAACCCTAATTCCTTGAACCATTGTTTAGGAGGAGGTCTTTAAGCCTTGAACTTTAATATGAGTTTGAATTAAGAGAAATAAGATGGGTAAATTTTGGGGTATGACACTTAGCCAAGATCTTAGAATATTTTTGGGGCAAAAAGGAAAGCTTCATTAATTTATAGGGTTATACATATTTTGTGTTTTACATAAGTTTATCCGGTATTTACAGCTTATTTAAGCTTATCTGCTGTCATATAAACAAACACATATATGACTATTTTGGAGAGCATATGAAGATTTTTCATGATATGTTCATAAATTATTTCAACTTATTTCCACGAGCTCTTTAGAATAACTTATGAAAACAACATATATTTTATAATTTGACTTCAATTTATCTTTTATTGAATAAATAGACTATACATAAGCACTTAAATGATAAGCGCTTATGCTACAAGCACTTAACTAAGTTGTTCATCACAAACATGTTTGTTACAGATGTCTACTTGTCTATTGGCTTATATGGATGCTCCTTTAAATTTACTGAAATTATTATAAATATCTTCTTAAGTGTTGTTATTGTAATTTCCATATTTTAACTTTGTGATAGTGTTCACTTATTCGTGATACTGAATCCTCACATTGATTTGTGTATATGATGCTAAAGCAGGAAAATGTGAACGGTGGCAGCGGTTACATTTAATTCAATTGTCAATATCTTATACCTTACTATAAGAAATGTCCTCATAAGCCAATAATCTCTTTCCATTATTCAAAAAGCAGAGTCATTTGATTCTAGTCAAGAGAAAATGGTATGGGTTGATTCAAGTGAGTGAATGATTTAAATCAATATCTTATGCTTTGAATTAGACTATTTCATGATTTGAGTCATTGATTATAATCAAACAAGTCCATGATTTGAGTCAGAAATACAAAATCAAAATTCAAAATATCCATGCAATTTTTTATTCAAGTCAAGCCATATTGTGATTCGAATCAAGACCTTCATGATTATAGTCAATCTTTTCCGTGATTTGAATAAGAAATATATAGATGCAAAATCCTATTTTTCATATTCAATTTTTTATTAGAGTCATTCAACTTTCTTATTCGAATCACACTTCAAAAAGTTCAAATTTTAAGATAAATAAAGTTTTTATTTGAATCAAGACTTGGCACGATTTAAATCATGCTTTCATGTGATTCTTGATCCAAAACACTAACTAATTAACCAGAACCATATTGCAAGACTTTAAGCAAATAGTTCAATTTATGCATGCGTAAAAATGATTTAGCATTCACCCTTAGAATGTGCAACTATGTGAGGAGACTCAATTACGACAAACAAACTAAAAGACTAAATTGACAAGCAACAAAATATAAATCAGGGTAAATCCTAGGTGGCAGAGCAACTCTATTTATGAAAAAAAGTCTTTGTATGCAAGCAATTAATAGCAACTACCCTAAGTTTTGAAAAAAAGTCTTTTAGCCTTTCAGGGCTATCCATACCATAAGAGGGCAGGAAGTCTTTCATTGGATTTTGAAGGGTCATCGAAAAATTATCATTCGCCATATAACTGTCCTTACCATAAAGAGGTAGGTAGTCTTTAGGGAAGGATAGAATAGTAATTTAGGCAACAGACGAGGATACCTTAGCAATTGGGACAATCATCATGTTTTACCGAGGCAACTTCGAGGGACCAGATCTCATATGATGATTTTCAATCTCTTTAAAGGAAACCTTGCCTTAGGTATCCTCGGAATCGAGGGACTTGACTATTTTCACAATCGAAGGCAACATGTAACAGTAACAAGGCAACGGTAATAAAGGCAACAAGAGAGGTAACACTAAAGGTGTGTGTGTGGCACAATCAAGTGATTCAGTTCAAATATTTTATCTTTTAATTTAGGAAAACTAAATTTATTAGCAGGCTTGTCACTCCCTAGGATTACTAACCACGCAGTTTAAAAGTACAGAAATTAAAGGCAGAATTTAAAAGTCCTATGCTATTACAATAAACACCTGTAGGCAGAAAAATAAAGGCAGGAATTATAAACCTAAACTATTACAATAAACACCTGCAGGGAAATAGAGGCAAAATATAGAAGGAATATAATTAAGCTATTACAAGGCTTCGGGGCAGATACAAATGATAAAAATATAATAAAGGCAAACCCCAAGTGGGGGAACAAGTTAACCAGGTTAATAGAATAAATAAAGGCAAGGCAAACGGTATAAGGCAAACAAAAAGTTTTTAAAAGAGGGTAAACCCTGATTTTTTAGAAAAGGTTTTTCAAAGAAATAAAGCAAAAAGAAAAGGTTTTTTAAAAATGTTCAGGGCAAACCCTGATTTTTAGGGAATGATACTTTATGAGAAAAATCGACACTAAGTTAGTGGACGACACCTAACTAAGACACCTAACTCTAAGTTATTTAACCTAATTACTTAACCTAATTCAAATTAATTTTCTAATTAATCATCTAATTATTTAACCTAACTTATTTAATTAAATTAATTAAGTCCTAAATTAAAATATTTAATTATTACCTAAAATCAATCACAAATTTATTATTAAAAACTAGTTTTGATGAAGACAACATATTTCAAAAAGGATGAGCAAAGACAAATGGATAGAAGATCAAAGCCTACAACTTTCATGAAGATTAAAGACTTGGTTTGATTGATCTTCAAATATTGGTACAAATTAAAACTCTTTTACATTGATATGTCTTAGTGCTCAAAAGATACTTTTTTATACAAATGCATTATCAAAGTTTCATACAAATGCATACCATAAAGTCTTAGCCCTTAAAAATCATGTTTTTGTCATCTTTAGTATGATGTAACCGATTACCAAAAACATGTAACCGATTATATTGCTGGCAGTAGCTTTTCATCTTTGTTATTGGTCTTTTTCAACATGATGTAACCGGTTACATCATTTAGGTTACCGGTTACATTTAGGTTACCAGTAGCACTTTTTCAGGCTGATTTGAATCCAAACGAATTTGTCTTTCAAGCCTTTAACCATTGCATTGTTCCATCAAAATGCAACCATTCTAAAAGGTATAAAGCCACCTATATATACTATACATTTCAGATTTTATTCTTTACCTCTTTCATAATATTCACAACCTTTATCTCACAAATATTTTCAAACAAAGTGTTCCATATTCTTCAAATTTCATTGAGAAATTTTTTGCATTGCTACATATCATTTCAGAAAAATATTCTCATACATTCATATACATTGAGCACTAATATATATTCTTGTGAATTGTTTTATTTGAAAGGGAAGATCATTCAAGTGATTGGTATATTTATTCATCTTCATAAACTCTTGTATCATTCAAAGATATTTTTCTTTTTCTAACTGTCATTTTTCCAACCATACCCTTTGAAAACATTTTCTCCACCTCTCAACCTCCATCCTCTGAACCTCAAACTTCTGCACCCCAACCTCAACCAACATCTTTTGTACCTCAACCTCAACCTACCTCTGAAACCCAATCAGCAATATACATTCCTGTCTTCTGTGATTTCTCTGACTCATCCTCTAATTCTCTCATCCACAACCCTCGCAACCCTGCACCTTCATCTGATCTCGCAGTCGTTGTATTAGACTCTGACCATGAAGCAGAATCTTCACCCATCTCAACCATTCCTCTTCTCTTTCCTGATAGACCTTCTGCACCGTACGTTATCTCAAAACCTCAAGAGCCCATTACCATCATCAGACCCACCTCAACCCCACCCTCTGTTGATACACGTTTTCAGTTGTTTAACTATAGGGTACGAAATTGGGTGGAAAATCTGAAGGTTGTTCATGATCACAAGCTAGATCATGTGCCTGTTGGAAAGCTCGAGGACGCTTTCTCCAAAGATTTACATGCTGATGTTCTGGCTCTTCAGAATGTCTGATTTTCTGCAGATCCTGGTCCTGTTGGTCTAGCTCTGGAGTTTGGTCATTGGAAGGCTCTTCAGGAAATCAGAACTTGGAAGACTCTGCAGGCTGAATCTTCTTGTGCTGCTGCATCTGAGGTAGATGAAATGGAGCTTGACTATGATGAGATGGAAATTGATAATCCTCTGCCCTTAGTGGGTCTGGAAGCCAAAGCAATTTCCCTTCGCTCCTACGAATTTTGCAGTTCTGGGTGGAGATATGGAAACTCTGTTTTCTTGGTTTGACTCTAATCCGGTTGCTCAACCAGTGGTTCAAGCCACTTCTTCTTTTGCTAGTTCCTCATCTTCTGAAGTGTGGAACACTCTGAAGGAACTTCAAAGGAATCAAGAAGATGTCTTTGATCGTCTGGCTAAGCAAGATGATACAAATAAAGAGTTCAAGACTTGGATGCAGAAGTCTGAAGAGACTTCTAAGAAGCAAGCAGAAGATACCGCTAAGATCAAGAACATCCTAGCCCTCTTAGCTTCTAAGCTTTCTTAGTCTGTGTCTTATGTCTTTAGGAGTTTTCTATTGTTTTTTGCGTCTGCCTTGTCATTTCATCTAATAATCAATAAAATTTGTTCTTTCCCTTTCATTGTTTGTTTTATTTCATCTAAATCTTTTTTTCATTGTTTTTGATGTATGACAAAAAGGGGGAGAAACGTATGCTGAATTGATTTTACTATATCAGTTGCCAGGCTTAAGTCACAACATTTTCTAACAGAAATGCAAATATCTGTGTTTGAAAGTTTTGCAAGATTATGAAGATCTGAAGATTTCAAAAGGGAGATAAACGTATTCTAAACAAGCATCGCAAAGATCTGAAGCAACTAAACTTCAATACTCTGATAAGCTGGTTCTTTAAAGAAGAATTCAAAGCTCTGATGTTGTTCAAAGGAAGCATCTGAATCATCTTCAGATAAATGCTCTATACGCTGACTATCTAAGGAAAATTGAAAGCTCTGAAGCTGTCCAAAGGAAGCTCTGAATCATCTGTGGTGTCGTTTTTTTTACCTTCCCGTTTCACTTGGGAGGACGGCACGCCGGACCCTTCACGCGAAATTTGGAAGGAGAAAGTGAAGGATAGAAAAACACTTAGAAAGGGGGGTTTGAATAAGTGTGACTTTAAAAACTCTTAAGATAAAAACAAAGAACACAATATTTTTATCCTGGTTCGTTGTTAACGAAACTACTCCAGTCCACCCTCTTAGAGTGATTTACCTCACCTGAGGATTTAATCCACTAATCACACAAGATTACAATGGTTTTCCACTTAGATAACCTCTAAGTCTTCTAGAGTATTCTGATCACAACCTGATCACTCTAGGAACACAATGCTTAGATACCTCTTAGACTTTCTAGAGAATCCGATCACAACTTGATCTCCTCTAGTTCTTTACAAATGAATGTAAACAAATTCTTACAAGAGTTATACAATGCTTCTTAAAAGCTATAATCACAATTGTGATATTTCTCTTAAAGATTAAGCTTAATCTCACTAAGATATTACAACAGTAATGAAGTGAGGTTGAAGATGAAGTTTGAGAGCTTTTGAATTTGACAACGTTTCTGTATGTTTGCGCAAAGTGTTGTATTCAGCTTCTCATCAGAACTTCTATATATAGGCGTTTGAGAAGATGACCGTTGGGAGCATTTAATGCGTTGCGTGATCCGTACAGCATTGCATTTAATGTTTCACTCTTTTGTCAACTACCTCGAGCCTTGCTTTTCCTGCTTTAACTGACGTTGCCTTTAATAGCTTCTAACGTTCCTTTTGTCAGTCAGCGTAGCCTGCCATCTTGTACTTGCTTCTGATCTGATCTTTGTAGATACAACATTTGAATATATCAGAGTCATAACAGCTTGGTGCAGAGGATCTTCTTGTCTTCTGACCTTGAAGTGCTTCTAGCGTGATACCATGAGAACTTCAGTGCTTCTGCTTTTGATCTCAAGTTCTTCTGATGCTTCAATAGACCATGTTCTGATTCTGTTTGACCATCTTCTGATGTCTTGCGAGAGCATGTTCTGATGTTGCATACTTGAACCTTCTGAGTCAGTGCTTCTTGTGCTGATTTTGTGCATACTCTTTATATATTTCCTGAAATGGAAATTGCATAGGATTAGAGTACCACATTATCTTATACAAAATTCATATACATTGTTATCATCAAAATTAAGAATATTGATCAGAACAAATCTTGTTCTAACTATCTCCCCCTTTTTGATGATGACAAAAAACATATATAAATGATATGAATTTGCAATCAGAATACCAGACGGCTAAAGACAATTACACAGTTATAGCATAAGCATATAAACATAATGTGTGAATATGTCTCCCCTGAGATTAACAATATCCCCCTGAGATAAATAATCTCCCCCTGAAATAAATACTGGAAGAAATTTATAAATAAAATACTTCCCTGAGTATTTTCCATTTCAGTTGAGACGATCACATATGCTTAGAACTTCAGAACATTCAGAGCTTCTGCTTCTTGCTTCCACAGGACAACTTCAGAGCTTTGAATTTCTCCTTGAATAATTGCATGCTAGATTGTATCAGAACATTGTTGAATGTACCAGAGCATCTCTACATCCTGAAATGTTTCAGAACAAACTAAACGACAAAAGTCAGAGCAGGAATGAATCAGAACATAAGATACGTATCAGAGCATATAGTATGTATCAAAACACATAAAAATGCATCAGAACATATAAGGGATAAGAATGTGTTAGAGCATATTCTGCCACGAGAATATCAAAACATTCTTCCTTCTTGCTTCTGATCTTGAAGCTTCACAGCGCTAAGCTTGCTTCAAATCCCATGAGCATGTTTCTATATAGAATTGCTTTTCCCCATGTCTTTGCTTCTCATGTTGAGCTTTTTCAGAATGTCTTCAATCCTGCAAAAATCTCAAAGACATAGAACTTGCAAATTCTGTTAGAAATATGGAGACTTACTCCCAATAACTGATATAATTAATCAAGTCATTTATCACATTTTCTCCCCCTTTTTGTCATAACATCAAAAAGCATAAAAGAATCAGATGAAAAACAAACAATATGATAGAAGAAGATAATATTCATTGATTTCATCAGAAAAATTATCAGAAGATACAGAAGGAGATGCATAGAAAACAGATGCAAGAACAAAGAGACAACTAAGACCAAAAGACTACGACTATCCTAGTTTGGAAACTATCGTGGCCAGCATGTCGTGAATCCCAGTAGTGCTTTCAGTCTGTTTCTTCATGAAAGTTCTGAACTCCTCATGTGCTTCATCATGCTTATCCAAGCGAGAAGCTAGAACATCTTGATTATGTTGAAGGGCCTTGATAACGTTCACCAAAACGGAGGGTTTAGCAGAAGAAGATGCACAACTATCATTCACAGGGATAGCATTACCAGCAGTAGCATCCAATGTGAGAACATCATCTTGATTTTCCTGAATAGGAACTTCCTCAGCAGGATGATTCTCAGCATCTTCCATCTCAACATCAGAATCTGATTCAAAAACATCTTCAGCATATTCTGGATCAGGGATCACAGAATCTTCATTCTCCAAAGCTTGAAGAATCTCATCCAGATTCTTTGGAGGAATGGGAGCAGCAACTTCTGAAGGGTAGACAACTTCAGGAATGACCATATCTGGTGCTTCCTCAGAAGGATTCACCCTTAGCCAGTTGAATAGCCATTGAAAATCTCCAGTCAGAACCGGATATTGAGGCTTCCAAACAACAATCTCCGAAGAATGTGCTTCTTGTTCAGCTGCAAGAACTTCCACCAGTTCATCAACAAAGGCTTTCTCTTCAAAGCAATACCTGCCTCCAAGAGGACTATGCCAGAAGTCTTCATAGGATCTTAGGAATCCAAGATGACCAGGAGCTTCTGCTATGCATTCCTTCTGAAGCTTCAGAAACTCAGAGTCCATTTTCCTTCTGAAGATCCTCCAGAGATTTCTAAGTTCAACATCATCCATCCTGGCATGATGTGCTGCCTTCAGCGTCTCTAAACCTGTTTGCATTCTCAGATTTAATAGTTCAAAACGTACACCAACAGAAAATTCTCGGCGGTATATGAGTCTGGTGACGGCAAAATCTGGTTTCAGAAAGAAGTAGGGTTGAGGTTCTCTATCGAGACAGAGAGATGATTCTGCTTCATTCTCAGAGTCTAACACTACTAGCTCAGATTAAGGACGAGGCTTGGGTGTGTAGTTGCAGTCACGAAGCAATTGCTCATGTGATGCAGAATCTGGAAGGTCAGATAAGGAAGGATTATTTTGTGTGGGGGAAGAAATGGGTTCATAGTTAGCATGAGGAGGAGGTTGAGAAGTGAAGATATTTGAATGAGGAGGAAAACGGGTTTGAAGGGGTTGGATGTCAAGAACAAGAGTTTTAAGGGGATGGTCATAAACAGTGTTGGTTATGGGTGAAGAAGGAGGGGTAAGAACATTTGGAAAGGGAGAAGAAGGAGGGGTGGGAACATTGGTGTTTTGGGGTGATTCTGCTGGGGCTGTTTCTGGTTGATTTTCTAGTTAAGGGGTAACGGGAACTTCTGTAGATACAGGTTCTGAAATTAAAACAAAGATAGATACAGGTTCAGAGATATGTATACCTTCGGATATCTTCTAAGACCCTTCAAAATCATCTTCAAGTCTTTTTCTTTTCTTCTTCTCATAGAGAGATGTTACCTTGCCCAGAGCAATTTCTCTCTTTCTGGCAGTCTCCTTTAGTTGCTCTTCCTTATTCCTCTCTTCTTGAAACACTTCTTCTACTTGCTGATTCACAGCTTCTAGAAATTCTTCTTCTTCAACAGTAACTTCCTTTTTATTTTTATTTTTCTTCCTCTTCTTCTTTTCAACTTCCTTCTCATCTTTTGCTTTCTTAGACTTTCTCTTTTTCTTCTTTTTCTCAGCAGCTTCTTGTGCTGTATTTTCAACTAAAAACTTCTTGATTTTCTTCAGCAACAGCTTCTTGAACTTCTTCAACTTTAACTTCTTCCAATACAACATTCTCATTTTCAACATCTGCAGCAGCTTCTTCTTGAATTTCCTTCTCCTTGTTAACAGAAGGACGATCAAACTTACGCTTTGTCCTTCTTTCTTTGTTGACAACAACTTCTGGAGCAGCTTCTGAAACATCTTCTGAAACTGCAGGCTTGGAAGTGGAAGCTTTCTTACTACCAACTTTAGCGGGAGCATCTTGAGCACCACCTTCCTTGAGAATGTTAAGATATTGAACCTTAACTTCTGGAAGCTCACTTCTGAAGAACGTTTCAAACTCAGCAAGAACAGGACTTCTTCTGCTTCTTGATCCAGGGAGAGGTTGAGGAACATTCCTAACAGCTTGAATAAGATTCATCTTTCTCAAGGTGTTGGCATTTAAGAAACTTCCTGTAGCAATGACAGGATCCTTGACAATTTCTTGGGCTTCCAAGTCTTCAATAGTCTTGGTATGCACCAGAAGATTGCTAATGATTCTTCCAAAAGGAATAATATTCCGTTTCTTTGTTCTGAATGCATTTCTGGAGTCCTTTACAGCATGCCACATATGATTGAAAATGATGTAGATGATATCAACCTTCTTCTGAGTACCAACGCAATACATAATGTATTGTTGCTCTTTGTTGACAAAGTTTGGAGAATGGGTTGATTTTCTGTGATAGAAACACCCTAAAAAAATCTTGGTCTAGACTTTGTAAATTTCCTTCATATCTTTGACGTCTTTTGTTTTCTTCACATCTGTGTATAGTTCAGTCAGAACAACATCCCAATCCGTTCTTTGATCAGATTCAAAGACACCAACATGGTTTCTCAAATCAAACATCATTCTCAGAATATTCTCAGCGATGACAACCATTCTTCCATGAACAAAAAATATGATAGCTTTAGGAGAAACAACAGCATGAACCCATAATTTTTTTACCAGTTCTGGATAAACCGGTCCACAAAACTCAGAGAACAATGAAGTCCATCCTTGAAAAAGCATGTTATTCTTGAGATGGAAACTGTGTTCTTCTAGACTGTCAAAATCAAAAATTAACTCACAAATCACTTCTAACTCATTCCTCGAAATCGAGCAAGTGATTACTGGAACAATCTGTTGTTCTTCTCCTTGTTGACGTTGCTGAGAAGAGGAACCAACAACTTGCGATGAAGAAGCAGCCATTTGAGCACAACTGAGATTACTGGATTTCTTCTTGGGTTTGTGTTTAAGGTTAGAGAAAAGGGCAAACAAGTTGCTGAAATGCATGCAAGAAGAGAGAGAATGAGAGCGAAAAAGATAAACGTTATGATTTGAAATGAATATATAGAGGCGGATTTGAAAAAGAATGCAATAAATTTATGAGAATGAACAGTTACAGAATCAATTGAAATCAAATGCATTAAATGATGAGTGACGTTAGGTGAGAGAACGTGATATTTGAAATGATTTACACAGTTACCTAGGGCGGCATCCCATCAGTTTCACGCACGCTTTTACCTATCGTGTGAACACGTGTTCACCATCAGAAAGCGCTTGGTGACAGCTGTGTTACATAGAATTTGCTTCTGATGAAGGATAGAACTTCTCATCTTCTGATTCTGATCAATTGTTCTGACTACCATTCTTTAGAAAGGATCTAGTTCTGATAGGATCATCCTTCTTTCCAAGAATGATATCTTCTGAGTGAGCAGATGTGAGTCTAGAAGATCTTCTAACTATTGGCTCTTCAGAAATTCTGAGATTCTCTAAAGATGCAGCAACTTGATCTTCTGATCCTTTGCTTCTGAGATTATCAGCTTCTGATACTTTGCTTCTTGGTTCTTCAGCTTCTGATATATCAATATCTAAATCTGCAAAATTCTCAAACTGCTTTGGCTTTTCAAGACCAAGCTTATCATCAAATCTGATATTGATTGATTCTTCTACAACCAATGTTTCAGTATTGTATACTCTGTAGCCTTTAGAGCGTTCAGAATATCCAAGAAGGAAACACTTCTGTGCCTTAGAATCAAACTTACCAAGATGATCTTTAGTATTCAGAATGAAACAAACACATCCAAAAGGATGAAAATATGAAATATTGGGCTTTCTGTTCTTCCACAATTCATAAGGAGTCTTATTTAGAATAGGTATTATAGAGATTCTATTCTGAATATAACATGCAGTATTTATTACTTCTGCCCATAAATGCTTAGCCATATTGGTTTCATTGATCATGGTTCTGGCCATTTCTTGTAGAGTCCTATTCTTTCGCTCTACAACTCCATTTTGCTGTGGAGTTTTAGGGCAAGAGAAATCATGGGCAATACCATTTTCTTTGAAGAACTCCTCAAAAAATCTGTTCTCAAATTCGCCACCATGATCACTTCTGACCTTTATGATTTTGCACTCCTTCTCAGATTGAATCTGAGTGCAGAATTCAAAGAACACTGAATGAGACTCATCCTTGTGTTTTAAGAACTTTACCCATGTCCAGCGGCTATAATCATCTACGATGACTAATCCATATTTCTTCCCTCTGACAGATGTTGTTTTGACTGGTCCAAACAGATCAATGTGCAGAAGTTTTAGCGGCCTAGAGGAAGAGACAACATTCTTAGATTTGAATGCAGGTTTGGAGAACTTGCCCTTCTGACATGCTTCACAAAGAGCATCTGATTTGTATTTCAGATTTGGGAGTCCTCTGACCAGATTTAGTTTGTTAATCTGAGAAATCTTTCTCAAACTAGCATGGCCTAATCTTCTGTGCCAGACCCATTGCTCTTCACTAACAGACATAAGGCAAGTCACCTTCTGTAACACCCTTCTAAAACCCCCACGGAAAATATAATATAATCAGAGTAATAAAACAGCAAGGATGCTACAATTATTAAAATAAATAAAAATACCAAGTCGATTGTAATGCTTTATTAGAATTTAACCAATATCAAACATGTGTTTAGCACAGCGGAACTTAATTTAACAATATTAGGAAACATATCCAAACAAATAATCAATACATAATCCATAACCAAAATGGCAACAATGTATATCAAGTAACGCTAAGACTATCGATCCCAGTGTTACAATCAGAGCATGACTCGACACGAACTACGGGCTAGCCTACAAGCTATCTTCACCCAATCAATGAGCCGCTACATCCTTAATCTGAAATCATCAAAGTAAGGGTGAGTTTCATTCGAATTACTAAGCATTATGCAATCATAAGCAATAAAATCTCATAGCAATTATCATCCACTCAATCATACATGTAATCGGAAATTATTACAACAAGCAAGCACATGTACATAAGCATCGTCTAGCACACAACACAAACATTCAATTATATCAAGCTATAGTGCAATGAATGGACTGACACTAATGCATGTGGTACCAAGATTCGTGAATCACATTCACAGGACTTCTCTCTGGGCACACGATGACTGCCTGCTAATCTCCGCACAATGGGAATTAGCCTTCCAATGCAAATGATTCATGAATGAATGCACACATGTCCCATACTTATAACATCACATATCATCATCAATCCGATGCTTAACATCGCTTATCACATCTTACCAATAACGTCACGACAAGTATGTACATGTACAAGCATCATTCAATCATTTATATACGCACACCACATCAACTTAATAACATATACATCATGTTAATGTTAAACGCTACCATAATCCAATTCATCAATAATTTAATCGATTAAATAAAAATAAAGTCGGCCACTGCCCGTATTATTACGTTATCAGATAAAGCATCTCATTAGCTTCGCAACGCCCAAAACGGCACAAAAATCGGATACTCGGATCAAAAGTTATGGGTTTTTAAAAATAAAACATTTTTAGAAAAAAATGCTGCAGAACCCGGTTCGTCCCACATGGGAACCGGTTCCTGGCTGCTTCCAAAAAAACACGCCTCAGGTTTTTACTATGGGGAACCGGGTTGTCCCTATCAGGGAACCGGTTCCCAGCAACCCAGAATCCACACCTCTCTGTTTTTATAAGGGGGAACCGGTTTGTCCCACATGGGAACCGGTTCCTACGTACCTGCACAGCCAATTTCACCATTTTGACAGCATTTACCCTATCCCATTTCCCAATTTCAGGTACATACGAACATAGCATACAAATACCATCAATTTTCACATCAACACATGTTTCAGACAAGTTTTATACAAGTATTAACAACATATATCAAGAGTATTAACAAAATCATGTAATTCATACAATTTCATCAAAACCTAACAAAATTCTCAAACCCGACACGTACGATTGGACTAGGCAACAATCCTAATCAATCCTACTACCTACAATCGCATAAGGATTACTAACCCGAAGAATCCCCCCTTACCTCAGAGTCGAATCTTCGAAGATCTTCTTCTCCTTTGGCTCTTCTCTCTTTCACGTGTTCTTCAGTTCTCAGACTCTGTCTCTTTTGCTTCTACTTCCTCTTTTCCCAATTCCCTATATTTTATGAAAATTAAAATAAAATATTATAATGGGCTTGCTTAGTTAACACCCCCCCTTCTGCTAACCACCACTTTAAGCCCAATGCCAATATTTCATCATTTTCCAAATAATTCCCAAAAATTATTAATTCTAATAATCTAATTAAAAAAATAAATAAATTAATAAACAAGAATTAACGGGGTGTTACAACTCTCTCCCACTAAAAGAGTTTTCGTCCTCGAAAACATACCTCAAACGAAGAGTTCGGGATAGGAGTCCTTCATCTGACTCTCCAGTTCCCACGTAACATTTCCACCTGCAGCTCCTCCCCAAACTACTCGGACTAAAGCTATCTCTTTACCACGTAGTTGCTTTAACTTCCGATCTTTAATTCTCATAGGCAACGCCTCAACTGTCATATTATCTCTCACTTGCACATAATCTACTTGGATCACATGAGACGGATCCGCAATATATTTCCTCAATTGAGATACATGGAATACGTCATGTAGGTTTGCAAGTGTTGTCGGTAAAGCAATACGATAAGCCACCTCTCCTACTCTTTCCGTAATCTGAAACGGACCAATAAAACGTGGCGTCAACTTCCTTGACTTTAGTGCTCGACTAACACCCGTCGTAGGAGTTACTCTCAGAAACATATGATCTCCTTCTTGAAATTCTAGTGTTCTCCGTCTCTTATCATGATAGCTCTTCTGACGGCTTTCAGAAGCCTTCATCTTCTCCTGAATCATCTTAATCTTTTCCGTCGTCTCTTGAACAATTTCTGGTCCGATCACTGCTCTTTCACCAGATTCATACCAACACAATGGTGTCCTACACCTCCTACCATACAGAGCTTCAAATGGAGCCATACCAATACTCGAATGGTAGCTATTGTTGTAAGTAAATTCAATCAACGACAAGTAACTATCCCATGTACCACCTTTTTCCAATACACAAGCACGCAATAGATCTTCCAATGATTGAATCGTTCTTTCAGTTTGACCATCAGTCTGTGGATGATAAGCAGAACTCAACCTTAATTTAGTACCTAAGGCATTCTGTAACCCTTCCCAAAATCTGGATGTAAATCTTGGATCTCTATCTGATACGATACTCGAAGGAATACCATGCAAACTTACTATTTTCTCAATGTACAACTGTGCCAACCTTTCCATAGAATAGTCCATTCTCATCGGTATGAAATGAGCAGATTTCGTCAGTCTATCCACAATAACCCAAATGGCTTCATAGTTCTTAGCTGTTCTTGGCAACCCAGAAACAAAGTCCATGGATATACTATCCCACTTCCATTCAGGAATAAACAAAGGCTGCATAGCTCCATACGGCTTCTGATGTTCGATCTTTGACTTCTGGCAAGTCAAACAAGAATAAACAAATTCAGCTATTTCCTTTTTCATTCCAGGCCACCAGAATAACTTCTTCAAATCATGGTACATCTTAGTAGGACCAGGGTGAATAGTCAATCCACTACGATGTCCTTCTTCTAAGATACTCTTCTTCAGTTCGGTAACATTAGGAACACAGACACGGTTGCCAAATCTCATTATGCCATTCTCATCGATTCTAAATTCACCTCCTTTTCCTTGGTTAATCAAAGTCAATCTGTCAACTAGTCCCACATCCTCTTTTTGCCTTTCTCTGATCTCATCAAGAATTCCACTTGTCAGCTTTAGCATACCTAGTTTGATGCTATTCGAAGTGCCTTCACATACCAAACTTAAATCCCGAAATTGTTCAATCAAATCTAGTTCTCGCACCATCAACATCGACATATGCAAGGACTTCCTACTCAAAGCGTCAGCAACGACATTCGCCTTACCCGGATGGTAATTCAGTTCAAAATCATAATCTTTAAGGAACTCTAACCACCTCCTCTGTCTCATATTAAGCTCTTTCTGATCAAATAAGTATTTCAGACTCTTATGATCACTAAGCACCTCGAACCGTGAACCATAAAGGTAATGTCTCCATAATTTCAACACAAACACCACTGCTGCCAACTCTAAATCATGAGTCGGGTAATTCTTCTCATGCACTTTAAGTTGTCTCGACGCATAAGCGACTACCTGTTGGTTCTGCATTAGTACACCTCCAAGTCCCATCAATGAAGCATCACAATACACAACAAAAGATTCCGCCGGATTCGGCAAAACTAAAATAGGAGCACTGGTCAGCCTCTTCTTTAATTCTTGGAATCCTTCTTCGCATTTCGAGTCCCAAACGAACGCTTGACCCTTCCTAGTCAACTTCGTTAATGGTAGAGCTAACTTTGAAAATCCTTCTATAAACTTCCGATAGTAAATGCAAGACCCAGAAAGCTACGAATTTCAGTAACGGACTTCGGAGCTTCCCACTGAGACACAACTTCTACCTTTGCTGGATCTACTGCAATACCGTTCTTGGAAATTACATGGCCAAGAAAACTCACTTCATTTAACCAGAAATCACATTTCGACAGTTTGGCATAAAGCTTCTTCTCTTTCAACACTCCCAGCATAATTCTGAGATGCTCTGCATGTTCTTCTTCACCTTTGGAATATATCAGAATGTCGTCAATGAACACCACGACGAACTTATCAAGGTAAGGATGAAAAATCCTATTCATGTATTCCATGAAAACACCAGGTGTGTTAGTAACTCCAAACGGCATCACAGTGTATTCATAATGACCATACCTCGTTCTGAATGCAGTCTTTTGAATATCGTCCGTTTTCACACGAATTTGATGATACCCAGACCTCAAATCAATTTTGTTGAATATACTAGCTCCGACCAACTGATCCATCAAATCATCAATCCTCGGCAGTGGATACCGATTCTTGATAGTAACTTTATTCAGTTGTCTGTAGTCTACACACAACCTCATAGATCCTTCCTTCTTCTTTACCAATAACACCGGTGCACCCCACGGTGATACACTTGGACGAATGAATTCTTTCTCCAACAATTCTTCTAATTGACTCTTCAATTCAGTCAATTCAGATGCCGACATTCTATAAGGTGCCATCGATACAGGACTGGTTCCAGGAACTAACTCAATGGCAAACTCTACTTCTCTTTCAGGTGGTAACTCTCTAACATCTTCTGGAAAAACTTCTGGAAATTCTCGTACCACTGGTAATTCATTACTCACTACTCTCCCTTTCACTTCCATCGACGCAAAAAGCATAAACACGGCTGCCCCGTCTTGAATTGCTTCGCCCACTTGTCTTGCAGTCATTGTCAACGCATCGACATTAACTTCTTCAGGAAAGATGACCGTCTTCGTAAAACAATTAATATGAACTCGGTTAAATTGCAACCAGTTCATCCCCAAAATAATGTCAAGTTGTTTAAGTGGAAGGCACACTAAGTCCATTCCAAACTTCCTACCAAATATATCAACAGGACAGTTCAAACATGCAGATGAAGTGGTCACTGAACCCGACGCAGGAGTGTCAATAACCATACTTCCACTAATCTTTGATATCTCTAAATTTAGCCTCTTAGCACAATCCAATGAAATAAACGAGTGAGTCGCACCAGTATCAATAATCGCAATTAAAGGTGTGTTATGTATGAAACACGTACCTTTAATCAGTCTATCCTCCGGAGTAGTTTCTGATCTGGACAAAGCAAAGACTTTCCCTCCGGCTTGGTCCTTCTTTGGCTTGGTGCACTGCAGACTGATATGACCCTCTTCGCCACAGTTATAGCAAGGTACGGTTCTCATTTTGCAGTCAGCAGCAATATGACCCATTCTGTTACACTTGAAGCACTTCTTCTCTTCTTTCTTGCACTCATTCCTCTTATGTCCTGTTTCACCACAGTTGAAGCACCTAAAGGGAGCACCAGAATCTCCCCCACTAGGCCTTTTCCAGTTACCAGCTCTTGGGTTTCCTCTACCATATGGTGTACCACTGTCCATAGGCTTCTTACCCTTTTTATCAACTAACTCGCGAGAGTGAGATGATTTCAGCTTAAGACTGTCTTCCTCAAAGATTCTGCTACAGTCCACTAAATCAGCAAATCGGCGAATCCTTTGATACCTGATACCCTGTTTGATCTCATCACGAAGACCATTCTCAAACTTGATACACTTAGAGAATTCTCCAGCTGCATCGTTGGTGTAGTGTATGTAGTACTTAGCCAATTCCACAAATTTGGAAGCATATTCCGGCACTGTCATACTACCCTGTTTCAGCTCTAAGAACTCAATTTCCTTCCTTCCCCGTACATCTTCAGGAAAGTACTTCCTCAGAAATTCTCTCTTGAATATGGCCCAAGTGATTGCGATTCCATCTGAATCCAACTCAGTCCTAGTAGTAACCCACCAATCATCAGCTTCTTCTGATAGCATGTGAGTACCGTACCTCACCTTCAGATTTTCTGCACAATCGATCACTCGGAAGATCCTCTCGATTTCTTTCAACCATTTCTGAGCACCATCAGGGTCATGGGTGCCTTTGAACAGTGGAGGGTTGTTCCTCTAAAAGCTGTTCAGCTGCCTGTCAGCACCAATCGCAACTCCATTAGCATTCCCTCCCAGCACACCAGCAATCATGCCTAGAGCCTCTGCAATAGCGTCATCGTTCCTTCCACCTCTTCCAGCCATTGTTCTGCTAAATCACAAAACAACCTCATCAGAACAAAAGTATCGACAGTGTTTACCTTACACTAGTCGCATACAAGGGAATACTGACACTAAGACTCTGACTCTAATGACCGACTATGCTCTGATACCACTATTGTAACACCCTTCTAAAACCCCCGCGGAAAATATAATATAATCAGAGTAATAAAACAGCAAGGATGCTACAATTATTAAAATAAATAAAAATACCAAGTCGATTGTCATGCTTTATTAGAATTTAACCAATATCAAACATGTGTTTAGCACGGCGGAACTTAATTTAACAATATTAGGAAACATATCCAAACAAATAATCAATACATAATCCATAACCAAAATGGCAACAATGTATATCAAGTAACGCTAACACTATCGATCCCAGTGTTACAATCAGAGCATGACTCGACACGAACTACGGGCTAGCCTACAAGCTATCTTCACCGAATCAATGAGCCGCTACATCCTTAATCTGAAATCATCAAAGTAAGGGTGAGTTTCATTCGAATTACTAAGCATTATTCAATCATAAGCAATAAAATCTCATAGCAATTATCATCCACTCAATCATACATGTAATCGGAAATTATTACAACAAGCAAGCACATGTACATAAGCATCGTCTAGCACACCACACAAACATTCAATTATATCAAGCTATAGTGCAATGAATGGACTGACACTAATGCATGTGGTACCAAGATTCGTGAATCACATTCACAGGACTTCTCTCTTTGATACTGCCCTTTAGTCGCTCACACCCCACATGGGCACACGACTACTGCCTCATCGCTCACACCCCACATGGGCACACGATGACTGCCTGCTAATCTCCGCACAATGGGAATTAGCCTTCCAATGCAAATGATTCATGAATGAATGCACACATGTCCCATACTTATAACATCACATATCATCATCAATCCGATGCTTAACATCGCTTATCACATCTTACCAATAACGTCACGACAAGTATGTACATGTACGAGCATCATTCAATCATTTATATACACACACCACATCAACTTAATAACATATACATCATGTTAATGTTAATCGCTACCATAATCCAATTCATCAATAATTTAATCGAATAAATAAAAATAAAGTCGGCCACTGCCCGTATTTTTACGTTATCAGATAAAGCATCTCATTAGCTTCGCAACGCCCAAAACGGCACATAAATCGGATACTCGGATCAAAAGTTATGGGTTTTTAAAAATAAAACATTTTTAGAAAAAAATGCTGCAGAACCCGGTTCGTCCACATGGGAACCGGTTCCTGGCTGCTTCCAAAAAAACACGCCTCAGGTTTTTACTATGGGGAACCGGGTTGTCCCTATCTGGAAACCGGTTCCCAGCAACCCAGAATCCACACCTCTCTATTTTCATTAGGGGGAACCGGTTCGTCCCACATGGGAACCGGTTCCTACGTACCTGCACAGCCAATTTCACCATTTTGACAGCATTTACCCTATCCCATTTCCCAATTTCAGGTACATACGAACATAGCATACAAATACCATCAATTTTCACATCAACACATGTTTCAGACAAGTTTTATACAAGTATTAACAACATATATCATGAGTATTAACAAAATCATATAATTCATACAATTTCATCAAAACCTAACAAAATTCCCAAACCCGACACGTACGATTGGACTAGGCAACAATCCTAATCAATCCTACTACCTACAATCGCATAAGGATTACTAACCCGGAGAATCCCCCTTACCTCAGAGTCGAATCTTCGAAGATCTTCTTCTCCTTTGGCTCTTCTCTCTTTCACGTGTTCTTCAGTTCTCAGACTCTGTCTCTTTTGCTTCTACTTCCTCTTTTCCCAATTCCCTTTATTTTATGAAAACTAAAATAAAATATTATAATGGGCTTGCTTAGTTAACACCCCCTTCTGCTAACCACCACTTTAAGCCCAATGCCAATATTTCATCATTTTCCAAATAATTCCCAAAAATTATTAATTCTAATAATTTAATTAAAAAAATAATTAAATTAATAAACAAGAATTAACGGGGTGTTACAACTCTCCCCCACTAAAAGAGTTTTCGTCCTCGAAAACATACCTCAAACGAAGAGTTCGGGATAGGAGTCCTTCATCTGACTCTCCAGTTCCCACGTAACATTTCCACCTGCAGCTCCTCCCCAAGCTACTCAGACTAAAGCTATCTCTTTACCACGTAGCTGCTTTAACTTCCGATCTTTAATTCTCATAGGCAACGCCTCAACTGTCATATTATCTCTCACTTGCACATCATCTACTTGGATCACATGAGACGGATCTGCAATATATTTCCTCAATTGAGATACATGGAATACGTCATGTAGGTTTGCAAGTGTTGTCGGTAAAGCAATACGATAAGCCACCTCTCCTACTCTTTCCGTAATCTGAAACGGACCAATAAAACGTGGCGTCAACTTCCTTGACTTTAGTGCTCGACTAACACCCGTCGTAGGAGTTACTCTCAGAAACACATGATCTCCTTCTTGAAATTCTAGTGTTCTCCGTCTCTTATCATGATAGCTCTTCTGACGACTTTGAGAAGCCTTCATCTTCTCCTGAATCATCTTAATCTTTTCCGTCGTCTCTTACACAATTTCTGGTCCGATCACTGCACTTTCACCAGATTCATACCAACACAGTGGTGTCCTACACCTCCTACCATACAGAGCTTCAAATGGAGCCATACCAATACTCGAATGGTAGCTATTGTTGTAAGTAAATTCAATCAACGACAAGTAACTATCCCATGTACAACCTTTTCCAATACACAAGCACGCAATAGATCTTCCAATGATTGAATCGTTCTTTCAGTTTGACCATCAGTCTGTGGATGATAAGCAGAACTCAACCTTAATTTAGTACCTAAGGCCTTCTGTAACCCTTCCCAAAATCTGGATGTAAATCTTGGATCTCTATCTGATACGATACTCGAAGGAATACCATGCAAACTTACTATTTTCTCAATGTACAACTGTGCCAACCTTTCCATAGAATAGTCCATTCTCATCGGTATGAAATGAGCAGATTTCGTCAGTCTATCCACAATAACCCAAATGGCTTCATAGTTCTTAGCTGTTCTTGGCAACCCAGAAACAAAGTCCATGGATATACTATCCCACTTCCGTTCAGGAATAAACAAAGGCTGCATAGCTCCATACGGCTTCTGATGTTCGATCTTTGACTTCTGGCAAGTCAAACAAGAATAAACAAATTCAGCTATTTCCTTTTTCATTCCAGGCCACCAGAATAACTTCTTCAAATCATGGTACATCTTAGTAGGACCAGGGTGAATAGTCAATCCACTACGATGTCCTTCTTCTAAGATACTCTTCTTCAGTTCGGTAACATTAGGAACACAGACACGGTTGCCAAATCTCATTATGCCATTCTCATCGATTCTAAATTCACCTCCTTTTCCTTGGTTAATCAAAGTCAATCTGTCAACTAGTCCCACATCCTCTTTTTGCCTTTCTCTGATCTCATCAAGAATTCCACTTGTCAGCTTTAGCATACCTAGTTTGATGCTATTCGAAGTGCCTTCACATACCAAACTTAAATCCCGAAATTGTTCAATCAAATCTAGTTCTCGCACCATCAACATCGACATATGCAAGGACTTCCTACTCAAAGCGTCAGCAACGACATTCGCCTTACCCGGATGGTAATTCAGTTCAAAATCATAATCTTTAAGGAACTCTAACCACCTCCTCTGTCTCATATTAAGCTCTTTCTGATCAAATAAGTATTTCAGACTCTTATGATCACTAAACACCTCGAACCGTGAACCATAAAGGTAATGTCTCCATAATTTCAACACAAACACCACTGCTGCCAACTCTAAATCATGAGTCGGGTAATTCTTCTCATGCACTTTAAGTTGTCTCGACGCATAAGCGACTACCTGTTGGTTCTGCATTAGTACACCTCCAAGTCCCATCAATGAAGCATCACAATACACAACAAAAGATTCCGCCGGATTCGGCAAAACTAAAATAGGAGCACTGGTCAGCCTCTTCTTTAATTCTTGGAATCCTTCTTCGCATTTCGAGTCCCAAACGAACGCTTGACCCTTCCTAGTCAACTTCGTTAATGGTAGAGCTAACTTTGAAAATCCTTCTATAAACTTCCGATAGTAACATGCAAGACCCAGAAAGCTACGAATTTCAGTAACGGACTTCGGAGCTTCCCACTGAGACACAACTTCTACCTTTGCTGGATCTACTGCAATACCGTTCTTGGAAATTACATGGCCAAGAAAACTCACTTCATTTAACCAGAAATCACATTTCGACAGTTTGGCATAAAGCTTCTTCTCTTTCAACACTCCCAGCACAATTCTGAGATGCTCTGCATGTTCTTCTTCACCTTTGGAATATATCAGAATGTCGTCAATGAACACCACGACGAACTTATCAAGGTAAGGATGAAAAATCCTATTCATGTATTCCATGAAAACACCAGGTGTGTTAGTAACTCCAAACGGCATCACAGTGTATTCATAATGACCATACCTCGTTCTGAATGCAGTCTTTTGAATATCGTCCGTTTTCACACGAATTTGATGATACCCAGACCTCAAATCAATTTTGTTGAATATACTAGCTCCGACCAACTGATCCATCAAATCATCAATCCTCGGCAGTGGATACCGATTCTTGATAGTAACTTTATTCAGTTGTCTGTAGTCTACACACAACCTCATAGATCCTTCCTTCTTCTTTACCAATAACACCGGTGCACCCCACGGTGATACACTTGGACGAATGAATTCTTTCTCCAACAATTCTTCTAATTGACTCTTCAATTCAGTTAATTCAGATGCCGACATTCTATAAGGTGCCATCGATACAGGACTGGTTCCAAGAACTAACTCAATGGCAAACTCTACTTCTCTTTCAGGTGGTAACTCTCTAACATCTTCTGGAAAAACTTCTGGAAATTCTCGTACCACTGGTAATTCATTACTCACTACTCTCCCTTTCACTTCCATCGACGCAAAAAGCATAAACACGGCTGCCCCGTCTTGAATTGCTTCGCCCACTTGTCTTGCAGTCATTGTCAACGCATCGACATTAACTTCTTCAGGAAAGATGACCGTCTTCGTAAAAAAATTAATATGAACTCGGTTAAATTGCAACCAGTTCATCCCCAAAATAATGTCAAGTTGTTTAAGTGGAAGGCACACTAAGTCCATTCCAAACTTCCTACCAAATATATCAACAGGACAGTTCAAACATGCATATGAAGTGGTCACTGAACCCGACGCAGGAGTGTCAATAACCATACTTCCACTAATCTTTGATATCTCTAAATTTAGCCTCTTAGCACAATCCAATGAAATAAACGAGTGAGTCGCACCAGTATCAATAATCGCAATTAAAGGTGTGTTATGTATGAAACACGTACCTTTAATCAGTCTATCCTCCAGAGTAGTTTCTGATCTGGACAAAGCAAAGACTTTCCCTCCGGCTTGGTCCTTCTTTGGCTTGGTGCACTGCGGACTGATATGACCCTCTTCGCCACAGTTATAGCAAGGTACGGTTCTCATTTTGCAGTCAGCAGCAATATGACCCATTCTGTTACACTTGAAGCACTTCTTCTCTTCTTTCTTGCACTCATTCCTCTTATGTCCTGTTTCACCACAGTTGAAGCACCTAAAGGGAGCACCAGAATCTCCCCCACTAGGCCTTTTCCAGTTACCAGCTCTTGGGTTTCCTCTACCATATGGTGTACCACTGTCCATAGGCTTCTTACCCTTTTTATCAACTAACTCGCGAGAGTGAGATGATTTCAGCTTAAGACTGTCTTCCTCAAAGATTCTGCTACAGTCCACTAAATCAGCAAATCGGCGAATCCTTTGATACCTGATACCCTGTTTGATCTCATCACGAAGACCATTCTCAAACTTGATACACTTAGAGAATTCTCCAGCTGCATCGTTGGTGTAGTGTATGTAGTACTTAGCCAATTCCACAAATTTGGAAGCATATTCCGGCACTGTCATACTACCCTGTTTCAGCTCTAAGAACTCAATTTCCTTCCTTCCCCGTACATCTTCAGGAAAGTACTTCCTCAGAAATTCTCTCTTGAATATGGCCCAAGTGATTGCGATTCCATCTGAATCCAACTCAGTCCTAGTAGTAACCCACCAATCATCAGCTTCTTCTGATAGCATGTGAGTACCGTACCTCACCTTCAGATTTTCTGCACAATCGATCACTCGGAAGATCCTCTCGATTTCTTTCAACCATTTCTGAGCACCATCAGGGTCATGGGTGCCTTTGAACAGTGGAGGGTTGTTCCTCTGAAAGCTGTTCAGCTGCCTGTCAGCACCAATCGCAACTCCATTAGCATTCCCTCCCAGCACACCAGCAATCATGCCTAGAGCCTCTGCAATAGCGTCATCGTTCCTTCCACCTCTTCCAGCCATTGTTCTGCTAAATCACAAAACAATCTCATCAGAACAAAAGTATCGACAGTGTTTACCTTACACTAGTCGCATACAAGGGAATACTGACACTAAGACTCTGACTCTAACGACCGACTATGCTCTGATACCACTATTGTAACACCCTTCTAAAACCCCCGCGGAAAATATAATATAATCAGAGTAATAAAACAGCAAGGATGCTACAATTATTAAAATAAATAAAAATACCAAGTCGATTGTCATGCTTTATTAGAATTTAACCAATATCAAACATGTGTTTAGCACGGCGGAACTTAATTTAACAATATTAGGAAACATATCCAAACAAATAATCAATACATAATCCATAACCAAAATGGCAACAATGTATATCAAGTAACGCTAACACTATCGATCCCAGTGTTACAATCAGAGCATGACTCGACACGAACTACGGGCTAGCCTACAAGCTATCTTCACCGAATCAATGAGCCGCTACATCCTTAATCTGAAATCATCAAAGTAAGGGTGAGTTTCATTCGAATTACTAAGCATTATTCAATCATAAGCAATAAAATCTCATAGCAATTATCATCCACTCAATCATACATGTAATCGGAAATTATTACAACAAGCAAGCACATGTACATAAGCATCGTCTAGCACACCACACAAACATTCAATTATATCAAGCTATAGTGCAATGAATGGACTGACACTAATGCATGTGGTACCAAGATTCGTGAATCACATTCACAGGACTTCTCTCTTTGATACTGCCCTTTAGTCGCTCACACCCCACATGGGCACACGACTACTGCCTCATCGCTCACACCCCACATGGGCACACGATGACTGCCTGCTAATCTCCGCACAATGGGAATTAGCCTTCCAATGCAAATGATTCATGAATGAATGCACACATGTCCCATACTTATAACATCACATATCATCATCAATCCGATGCTTAACATCGCTTATCACATCTTACCAATAACGTCACGACAAGTATGTACATGTACGAGCATCATTCAATCATTTATATACACACACCACATCAACTTAATAACATATACATCATGTTAATGTTAATCGCTACCATAATCCAATTCATCAATAATTTAATCGAATAAATAAAAATAAAGTCGGCCACTGCCCGTATTTTTACGTTATCAGATAAAGCATCTCATTAGCTTCGCAACGCCCAAAACGGCACATAAATCAGATACTCGGATCAAAAGTTATGGGTTTTTAAAAATAAAACATTTTTAGAAAAAAATGCTGCAGAACCCGGTTCGTCCACATGGGAACCGGTTCCTGGCTGCTTCCAAAAAAACACGCCTCAGGTTTTTACTATGGGGAACCGGGTTGTCCCTATCTGGAAACCGGTTCCCAGCAACCCAGAATCCACACCTCTCTATTTTCATTAGGGGGAACCGGTTCGTCCCACATGGGAACCGGTTCCTACGTACCTGCACAGCCAATTTCACCATTTTGACAGCATTTACCCTATCCCATTTCCCAATTTCAGGTACATACGAACATAGCATACAAATACCATCAATTTTCACATCAACACATGTTTCAGACAAGTTTTATACAAGTATTAACAACATATATCATGAGTATTAACAAAATCATATAATTCATACAATTTCATCAAAACCTAACAAAATTCCCAAACCCGACACGTACGATTGGACTAGGCAACAATCCTAATCAATCCTACTACCTACAATCGCATAAGGATTACTAACCCGAAGAATCCCCCCTTACCTCAGAGTCGAATCTTCGAAGATCTTCTTCTCCTTTGGCTCTTCTCTCTTTCACGTGTTCTTCAGTTCTCAGACTCTGTCTCTTTTGCTTCTACTTCCTCTTTTCCCAATTCCCTTTATTTTATGAAAACTAAAATAAAATATTATAATGGGCTTGCTTAGTTAACACCCCCCTTCTGCTATCACCACTTTAAGCCCAATGCCAATATTTCATCATTTTCCAAATAATTCCCAAAAATTATTAATTCTAATAATTTAATTAAAAAAATAATTAAATTAATAAACAAGAGTTAATGGGGTGTTACACCTTCTGCTTCTAAAGATTAGAAAGATCAATCTGATAGATGTTGTTCTTTCTCTTGCCTGTAAATTGGATTGAGCCATCCTTCTGACTTACAGCCTTGCAAGACTTTTGATTGAAGATTATGTCATAACCATTGTCACTTGATTGACTTATGGACAATAAGTTATGCGCTAATCCTACTACAAGAAGTACATTAGATATGGAAGGAGAGTTATCGGTACTTATGGTTCCAGAGCCAATAATATTGCCCTTCTGATCTCCTCCAAACTTGACTTCTGCACCGCACTTAAGCACCAGGTCTTGGAACATAGACCTTTTTCCCGTCATGTGTTGCGAGCACCCAGAGTCCAGGTACCATGACATGTTGTGCTTTGTCTTCTTTGCTGCCAAGGATATCTACAACAGAAATTATCTTCTCCTTAGGTACCCACAACTTCTTGGGTCCTTTTTTGTTAGTTTTCCTCAAGTTCTGATTGAACTTGGGTTTAGCATAATAAACAATAGGAGGTACAGCATGATATTCCTTAGGTTTAGCAGCATGATATTTTCTAGGTTGTGTCACATGCTTCTTAGTGTGTGTAACATGAAAGCTTTTGGCATGTGAAGTGAGCCTAATATCATGTGAGTGGCCAAACTTGAACTGATCATACAATGGCTTGTATGTGATTTTCATATCATGTACATGTTCAAATTTGTGTGGGGTATCACCCTCGTAGCCAACGCCAATCCTTTTGTTTCCAGAAACACCATATATCATAGAAGCAAGATGACTTCTGCCAATACTTCTAGATAAGAACTTTCTAAAGCTCGAGTCATATTCTTTCAGAATATGATTGAGACTAGGAATGGATTTTTCTGAGTCAGAAGGAGATCCAATATCTTTGGATAACTTTAAAACTTTTTCCTTCAGTTCAGAATTTTCCACTTCCAGCTTCTTAGTTTCAAAATCAAATAGCTTTTTCAGCTTTTTGTATTTGATACTAAGATGAGCCTTGAGTTCCCGAAGTTCTGTTAAACTGGAAACTAACTCTTCTCTAGATAGTTCAGAAAATACCTCTTCAGAATCTGATTCTGATGTAGATTCTGATCCATCATCAAATGTGGCCATCAGTGCAATGTTTGCCTGCTCGCCTTCAGAGTCTGATTCTGATTCTGAATCTGAATCATCCCATGTTGCCATAAGACCTTTCTTCTTATGAAACTTCTTCTTGGGATTCTCCTTCTAAAGTTTTGGACACTCATTCTTTTAGTGACCAGGCTCATTGCATTCATAGCATGTGCCCTTCTTCTTGTCAGATCTTCTGCTTCCAGAAGATTCTCCATGTTCAAGCTTCTTAGAACTTTTGAAGTTCTTGAACTTCCTATGCATGCTCTTCCAGAGTTGGTTTACCCTTCTGGAGATCATGGACAGTTCATCTTCTTCTTCTGATTCTGATTCTTCAGAATCTTCTTCTTCAGCCTGAAAAGCGTTAGTGCATTTTTTATAACTAGATTTTAATGCAATAGACTTACCTTTCTTCTGAGGTTCATTAGCATCCAGCTCTATTTCATGACTCCTCAGAGCACTGATCAATTCTTCAAGAGAGACTTCATTCAGATTCTTGGCAATTTTGAAAGCAGTCACCATAGGACCCCATCTTCTTGGCAAGCTTCTGATGATCTTCTTGACATGATCAGCCTTGGTGTATCCCTTGTCAAGAACTCTTAATCCAGCAGTTAGCATTTGAAATCTTGAGAACATTTTCTCAATGTTTTCATCATCCTCCATCTTGAAGGCTTCATATTTCTGGATCAAGGCAAGAGCTTTGGTCTCCTTGACTAGGGCATTTCCTTCATGAGTTATTTTCAATGATTCATATATATCATAGGTAGTTTCCCTGTTAGATATCTTCTCATATTCAGCATGAGAGATAACATTCAGCAAAACAGTCATACACTTGTGATGATTTTTGAATTGCTTCTTTTGATACTCACTCATCTCTTGTCTTGAGAGCTTTACACCACTAGCTTTCACTGGATGTTTGTAACCATCCACCAGAAGATCCCATAAGTCACCATCTAAACCAAGAAAGTAACTTTCGAGCTTATCTTTCCAATATTCAAAGTTTTCACCATCGAATAATGGTGGTCTAGTGTATCCATTGTTACCATTTCCATTGTATTGCTCAGCAGAGCCAGATGTAGATGTAGGTGTTGGAGTTTCAACCATCTTGACTTAGCGTTTTTCTCTTCCTGAATCTTTTCTAAACACGGTTAATTGCTTGCACCTTAGAACCGGCACTCTGATGCCAATTGAAGGATAGAAAAACACTTAGAAAGGGGGGTTTGAATAAGTGTGACTTTAAAAACTCTTAAGATAAAAACAAAGAACACAATATTTTTATCCTGGTTCTGTCACACCCCAATTTTTGACCCTAAGATCATACATCAATTGCATTCAATCATCAATCAAGAGCACCATTGTGAAGCTTTATATTTGATACTGTGATTATCTCTGAGGGGAATTATCGAGCATTTATAGCCTTTTATTTGTTTATACTAACCAAAAAAATCAAAAATGTATGTTTTGTCTCTTTTGTTTATATTTTACAGGTGAAAGATCAAACATGGAAGAGAATTGTATGCGGTTGATTTAAGACTTGTGGAGGTTTTTATCGTGTAGTCGCTATGATTCTATCAAGCTTCTGATAAACCCCATTGAATTTAAATCCGAGTACATCATTCACTCACCATAGATCTTCCTACTAACTTTGATAACATACTTGACAAGTTTCAAGATGGTTATCTTTAACACTTAACAACTAACTTTAATTTCCGCACCTTTACTATACCGCTCTTTACATTACCGCTCTTTACATTTCTCGCTTTATCGCTTTACTTTATCATTTCATCATATTTACTTTCCGTCATTTTCTCTTTGTCCACTTGGACATATGTTTATGCTTCTGTTATTTTTCTTTTGTCCACTTGGACCATACTTTATTTTTCCGCTAAAACACTAATAAATAACCAAAATCTAAAAAATACATAAGGCTCTCTTTGGACTATCAGTTACTATCCCTAGCGCTTTGGAGATTCGGACTTATGGACCTAGTACCTCTGGACTCATTCTATTACTATCCTGTGATTGTTCTGTCTGTCTGGCATTGTTCTGTTGTATGTTTACGTGTGCAGGTATTTCCTTGAAAGCCCTTGATGATTAATTCCAAGGCATTGATATAAGGATTTTACCCGAAAACAGCCGTTACTCTGCCCGATTTTCGTCAGAATCTTAATGTGTTTAATGCAAAAGTGGTGCTAAGACAATAAGTTCATCTGGATCCCCAAGTGTTAATGTGTTGGTATTGATAAATCCAAAGGATGGGAAAACTACCTTGGCTCTTAATGTCAAGTGTTGGCTTCTTATTCGGTTAGACCGTTTCTTTCCTTAGCTTTTATTTTATGCATTAGGTTAGCCTCTTCATCTCCTCCCATTCTTAAATTTTCAAAATCTTCTCCCTTTTTCCAAAATATTCTTATGTTTGCAAATCTTTTCAAAACCTTTTCTTTTAAAATATCTTTCGCCCTTAGTGGCTTTTCTTCAAAAGTTTAGACACCGTTAATTGTCGAAACGAGTGGTTATACCCCACGATTTTGAAATTGATTGATAATAACGAGATCTTTTCCGCGTGAGAGAGCTAGTGGCATACTCGTTGATTTTATCCGAGTTGGCGCCCTTCTTTCATTTGCGATGCAAAGAACTTGTTTGTTCTCATGCTCAAGATCAATGGCTGAGTATTTCTCTCTAACGACAACAAAGTGTTTATTCGTTTTAAAACGTTTTTCCCAAAAGCGGAACTACATTAGCTCTGACTTCTCCATTGCACCGAGGAGGTATGTAGGCCCAAAGCTTAACGCTTTGCCGAGCTTATTTTGAAAATAAAACAAACTCTTTTTTTAGCACACACACAACACAGATTTTCAAAAAGGTTCCCGTGGAGTACCACGGATATGAGGGGTGCTTTAAACCTTCCCCTCATATAATCAACACCCGAACCTGAGTTCTCTTTCTTGTTTTAAAAACAAAACTTTGGGTTTTTCGTTCTTTTCCCTTTTCCTTTGAAAAAATAAAGCGCGGTGGCGATTTCAAAACGGAATATTGATTCGAGTCAATCCCATGGCTTCGATATCAGATTTTCCCCGCTACAGAAAAATGGCGACTTCACTGGGAATCCAGTTTTTTTTAAGTGTGTTAAGCCTATTTTTATTTATCTGTGTGTTTTTATCTGTATATATTGTTGTGTGCTTTGTTTGTTTATTTTTCTTTTTTTTCTTTTTGGTGCTCGATGGTTCCTCTGTGATGAGATAAAGTTCTAACCCGGACTTTGGTGAGTAACTTGAGATAGGAGGTGGTAAGACCAATAGTCGCATGTCAGGAGCAATCCTTACCATGAGCGTCATATGGTGGAACCCCAATCAGTGGAGGCCTCATGGAAGGTAGTAGAGGTTGTTACGAACCATCGTGATAACGCTATTACTTTCAATAGTGAGTGTCCGTAGAAGCTGAATGACCTAGAACCCTTTTAACCAATCTAAGCCTTTTTAGGATGTAGTGCAGAAACAAGATCAAGTACCAATTTGAGCTTGTTGTCATGCGATACTACGCTCAGACGAGGTCTTTTTAGGCATATTATTGGCGCCCATGAGCAATTGTGCGTGCCGGTAATATCCGATAGAAGATTGAAAACTCTGGGAACCTTTGTAGAACCCGACTGGCAGGTACAAAATTCCTTAGAACACACCTTGTGGGATGGGTAGACCCATGGCTCCATGCTCATGACGTCGAACCTTTGAACCTGGAATGTTTGATATTTGTGTGATTTGATGTGATCTTGTGTGCTCTTGATTGTGATTGATGCATAAACCATGCATTCATGCATTCATAAAAATGACATTCACAAATGGTTTTCAAGGAACTTAGAGACATTTTCTGTAAACATAACAGGTACCATGGATCAAAAGAGAAGCATCAAGAAGTACACTTTCAGAAATTCAAGTGCAAAAGAATTGAAAGAGCTAGCAACTTTGGTTCCTAATCTTGACAACTTCAAAAGCCGTTATGGGAAATTGATCTCTATCTTGAAGACCAAAGTGGAAAAAGGGATTCTTGAGACTCTTGTGCAGTTTTATGACCCGGTTTATCATTGTTTCACCTTTCCTGATTATCAGCTTATGCCCACTTTGGAGGAGTATTCTTATTGGATTGGTTTGCCGGTTACGAATGACATACCGTTTAGTGGTTTGGAGAAAGAGCCTCAGGTTGATGAGATAGCAGAACTCCTTCATTTAAAAATATCAGATGTAAAAGCAAACATGACCAAAAAAGGAGGAATTTGGGGGTTGACTTCTAAGTTCTTGATTGGAAAGGCTTCTATGTTGGCTAGTAAAGGAAGTATGATTGCTTTTGAGACATTTTTAGCCTTGCTCATCTATGGTTTGATACTCTTTCCCAACATTGACAACTTTGTCGATGTTAATGCTATTTGGATTTTCATGATTGGGAATCCCGTGCCTACTTTGCTTGGGGATACTTATCATTCCATTCACCATAGGAATGATAAGAAAGGTGGACTTATCAACTGTTGCACTCCGTTGCTCTATAAGTGGTTTATTTCGCACTTACCTCAAGCTAAGAGTTTTCTGAACAATCCTGATGGTCTCTCATGGTCCCAGAAGATCATGCCTCTTACTAATGGGAATATCCATTGGTACAATCCTGCTTATGACATTGGTGAGATTATTGATAGTTGTGGAGAATTCCCTAATGTACCTCTTCTTGGTATACAAGGAGGGATTACCTACAACCCCATTCTTGCAAGGCGTCAATTCTGTTATCCTATGAAGGAACGACCCGCTAGTATTCTTGTGTCAGGAATCTTTTATCTTAATCAAGATGGAAATTCGGATATGAGAAATCGGTTTGTGCGTGCTTGGCACCATGTTGATAGGAAGAGACATTTGGGAACGAAACAATGTGTTGCTCTCAAAGACTATACTGATTGGGTTCAAGCTAGAGCTCATACTTTTCAGATGCCTTATTTACTCGAGGAGTCTTCTCTACTCGTTACTCCGCCATTGTCTTCCACTACTCCTGTTGAAAGTAGTGAAGAACATCTAGAGCTCGTGGCTAAGTTGAGAGCGGAAAGAGATGCTTTGGAGTTTGAGAATAAAGAGTTGAAAATACACTTGAAAGAAAAGGATGAAATGCTTGATATTCAAGATGGCTGGTTGATGGAAAAGGAAGATCAGATTCGTCATCAAGAAGAGTTGCTTCAACAACATGGTGAAAAGCGAAAGAGACCACAAGAAGATTCAGTTGCGTGGAAGGAAGTTGCTGATAAGCTGATGGTCGAGAATGCTCATTTGAAGGCCTTTTATGAAGATGAATTGGAGAAGCTCCGTAGGAAGCTGCAGAGAGGAGTTGGATCTTCATCAGAAGTGTTCCCTTCTAGTTTCTAGCTTTTCCTTTATTTTGTAATTTTGGATCTTTGAATCCTTTTGTATGCTTTCCCATTATTAATGAAGAATATTGTTATGTTTTATGTTGTTTTTTCTAATGTTTACAATCAATGTCTTAAAGTTCCTTGAAAACCAATAATAATAAAAATCATTTGCATTGCATTTCATGCATCATTCTGCATTTTGGTCTTGCTTCCGAGAGTATTCCCGAGGTCTTATTCAGTGTTCTTCATACAGAATTGAATCAAGCTGTCTCACCGGTATAATACTCGAGCTAACTGCAAGAAGAAGATGGAAGGTCTTGAACAAGAGAATCGTGAGCTACGTGAAGAGGTTGTTACTTTGAGATCTGGTGTGGATCGTCTCACTGCTCTGGTTGAGACATTGATGGCTGCTCAGAATCAGAATCAGAATCAGGTTCCTCCTCCCAATGCCCAAGCTCAGGGTCAGACCACTGTGATTTCTGAAATTGCTGCCACAACCATTCCTGCTATTCCTGTTGGTGCTACTCAGCAACGTATGCCTAATGGATACCCCTGGGGCATGCCTGAAGGTTATTTGTCTGTTCCTGAGATGACTCGTCCATTGACTCCTGTTATGGTCAACACATCTCCTATTGTTCATACTGGTCCTTTTGTCCCAGAGCCCATTTATGATGCTGCTCCAAGTGAAATTCATGACAGAATGGATGGTTTCCAAGATCAGTTCGAAGAACTGCAGAAAGAGATGAAAGCCTTGCGTGGGAAAGAACTATTTGGAAAGAATGTGCATGATCTTTGCCTTGTTCCCAATGTGAAAGTACCTGCTAAGTTCAAGCTGCCTGAATTTGAGAAGTACAGAAGAAATTCCTGCCCTCAGGCACATCTAGTGATGTATATAAGGAAGATGTCCACTCACACTGATGATCAACGTCTGTTGATTCACTATTTCCAAGACAGTTTGACTGGAGCTGCTTCTAAGTGGTATATGGGCCTTGATAGCACCCATATCCGCACTTTTAATGACTTAGCTGAAGCGTTTGTGAAGCAATACAAGTATAATATGGACATGGCTCCTGATAGGGATCAATTGCGAGCTATGATGCAGAAAGAGAAGGAATCCTTCAAGGAATATGCTCAGAGATGGCGTGAGGTTGCCGCCCAGGTGATTCCTCCGATGGAAGAAAAAGAGATGACTAAGATTTTTCTGAAGACTCTTGGTCCGTTTTATTATGAGAAGATGATTGCTAGTGCTCCTGTAGACTTCACCGAAATGGTGGGTATGGGTGTCAGATTGGAAGAAGCTGTGCGAGAAGGTCGTTTGGTTCGAAATGACAATTCATCTGGTGGTGCGAAGAAGTATGGTTCTTCATTCCAGAAGAAGAAAGAGTCAGATGCCAATGCTGTTTCTCATGGGAGGAATAGTCGATTCAGAAATCAATCTCAACAAGTGGCGTCAGTAACTCCTGTTGTGAATTCAGTGCCTGTAGCTCCTGTTAATCAACAACCAGTAAGGCGGAATCCGTATCCTCGAGTTAATGTTGATCCTATCCCTATGACGTACACTGAACTGTATCCTGCTCTAATTCATAAAAAGCTGGTTCAACCAAGGTCACCACCCCCTATTCCAGAGAAACTCCCTTGGTGGTACAAGGCTGATGCCACTTGTGCTTTTCATCAGAATGCTCCTGGGCATGATTTGGAAAACTGTTGGGCCCTGAAGAATGAAGTTCAGAGATTGGTCCGTTCTGGAATGCTCTCTTTCCGTGATATTGGCCCAAATGTGAAGAACAATCCGTTGCCAATTCATGAAGCGTCTGCTGTAAATATGGTATATGGATGCCCTGGGAAGTATAAGATTTATCGTGTGGAACACATCAGAGGATCATTGGTAGAGATGCATGCCACTCTGTGTGAATACAGTCATTATGAACATAATCATGCTGCTTGTAGGATTTGTTCAGTCAATCCTCGAGGATGTTACATTGTGAGAAGAGACTTGCAAGAGATGATAGATCAAAGGCTCATTGAGATTCTGAGGGATAGAGATGAAGATGATGTCAATGTGATTGAACCATGCTTTGAAATCCCGGAATGTGTAGAGATTGGTTATTATGGCAAAGCTGCTGTAGAACCTCTTGTGATATGTTTGCCTGGATCTGTACCTTATAGTTCTGATAAAGCTGTACCTTACAGATACAATGCCACCATGCTGGAAGCTGGAAAAGAAGTTGAGATTAAGCCTCTGTCTTCTGTTGAGAATATAGCAGATGTTAGTAGAGTGACTAGAAGTGGACGAGTTTTTACTCAGCCCCAAACAGTTGTGGATGTCCAGAGGAATTCTACTCAAGTGCCTGTGAACAATAATGATGTGACAAAAGTGAATGTTGGGTCATCTTCAGGAAAGGAGATGGATGAGATTTTGAAGCTTATCAAGATGAGTGATTATAAGATTGTGGATCAGTTGCATCGTACTCCGTACAAGATCTCTATAATGGAGCTGCTGGCGAATTCTCCTGCTCATAGGGATTCTCTGATGAAAATACTTGATCAAGCCTTTGTGGATCATGATGTGACGCTGGATCAGTTTAATGGGGTTGTGAGTAATATCACTGCATGTAACAATCTGAGCTTCAGTGATGAGGATTTGCCTGAGGAAGGAAGAAATCATAATTTGGCTTTGCATATCTCTGTCAGTTGCAAAGAGGACTCAATGTCTAATGTGTTGATTGATACTGGATCATCTCTGAATGTCATGCCAAAATCCACTCTTGCTAAGCTGTCTTATGGTGGCACACCAATGAGATTTAGCAATGTGATTGTCAAGGCTTTTGATGGATCGAAGAAATCATTGGTTGGAGAGGTTGATTTGCCTATTGGTATCGGACCGTTTGTCTTCAAGATTACTTTTCAAGTGATGGATATTTTTCCGGCATACAGTTGCTTATTAGGACGCCCGTGGATCCATGAGGCTGGGGCAGTTACTTCAACTCTTCACCAAAAGTTGAAATTTGTGAAAGATGGAAAGATGGTCGTTGTGAATGGAGAACAAGCTTTACTGATTAGTCATCTCTCTTCGTTCCGTCCCATAGAAGCTGATGAAGTGGTCATTGGAACTGCATTCCAAGCCCTGTCTGTTAATGATGAATTCAAAAAGGATGAAGCTTCCATTGCCTCCTTCAAAGATGCTCAACTGGTGGTTCAGAATGGACATTCAGGAGTCTGGGGACAAGTGGTGAGTCTACAAGAGAACAGGAATAGAGCTGGTCTGGGATTTTCTGCCTCAGACAAGTCTGTGATGAAGTCTGAATCTGCTTTTCGTCCTTATCAAGAGATGTTTCATAGTGCTGGGTTTTTACACCCAACTCTTCCAGAGGTAAACGCTATTGTTGAAGATGAATCAGAGCCGGAGGTGCCAACCTTTGTGACCCATGGAAAGATGATTAAGAACTGGATCACCATTGACATTCCTGAGTGTACTCATGTCTCAAAGTAATTTTCTTTTATGTTTTTCAAAATCCTTTCATTCTGCCCAAGATGAAAGTGAAGTTGTTGGGGCTGTTTTCTGTTTGTTTTAAACATTAAAATCATCAATAAAAGTCATTTTGTTTCTGCATATAAATGCTTTTTATCTTTTTGCTTTTTCTGGAAAGTGGTAACACAAAAATCCTTAAAAAATGTTTTCATTCCTTTCCATAATCTGCACGATTACATGTTTGCATATATCTTTCCTTTTCCTGAAATAATAATCATTTGTGCAGATTAATCAATAAAACCGTTGAAAGTAATGACCCTGCGCCCTCTCCTAACTTCGAGTGTCCTGTGTATAAGGCGGAAGAAGAGAGTGATGAATGTATTCCTGATGAGATTTCCCGACTGCTTGAGCACGAGGAAGACACTATTCAGCCATATAAAGAGCCATTGGAAGTCATCAATTTGGGTTCTGAAGAGGATAAAAAGGAAGTCAAGATTGGGGCATTGCTTGGTCAAGATGTTAAGAAGAGGATGGTAGAGCTTCTTAAAGAGTATGTTGACATTTTTGCGTGGTCCTACCAAGATATGCCTGGACTGGACACAGATATTGTGGAGCATCGCTTGCCGTTGAAACCAGAATGTCCTCCTGTCAAGCAAAAGTTAAGAAGGAGTCATCCTGATATGGCAGAAAAGATTAAGAATGAGGTCTTGAAGCAGATAGATGCAGGTTTCCTTGTCACTTCTGTATATCCTCAATGGATTGCCAATATTGTGCCTGTTCCGAAGAAAGACGGAAAAGTTCGCATGTGTGTGGATTATAGAGATTTGAACAAAGCCAGTCCGAAAGATGATTTTCCTCTACCTCACATTGATATGTTGGTAGATAGCACTGCAAAGTTTGAAGTTTTCTCCTTTATGGATGGTTTTTCAGGATATAACCAGATTAAGATGGCACCTGAAGACATGGAAAAGACAACCTTTATTACGCCATGGGGGACATTCTGTTACAAAGTGATGCCTTTTGGGTTGAAGAATGCTGGTGCGACATATCAGAGGGCCATGACTACTCTTTTCCATGATATGATGCACAAAGAAATTGAGGTTTATGTGGATGATATGATTGCCAAGTCCCAATCAGAAGAGGGGCACATGGAAGATCTGTTAAAGTTGTTTCAGCGTTTGAGAAAGTATCGTCTCCGCTTAAATCCAAACAAATGCACTTTTGGTGTCCGTTCCGGAAAATTATTGGGTTTCATTGTCAGTCAGAGAGGAATTGAAGTAGATCCTGATAAAGTCAAAGCAATTCAGGAAATGCCAGCACCAAAGACTAAGAAACAAGTGAGAGGTTTCCTCGGACGTCTGAATTATATCTCCAGGTTCATTTCCAATATGACTGCTACCTGTGAGCCAATCTTCAAGTTGTTGAAGAAAAATCAGGGATGTGTGTGGAATGAAGATTGTCAGAAAGCTTTCGACAACATCAAAGAATATCTGCTTGAACCTCCCATTTTGCTCCCTCCAGTTGAGGGAAGACCTCTGATTATGTACCTCACAGTGCTTGAAAACTCAATGGGATGTGTGTTGGGTCAGCATGACGAGTCTGGTCGAAAAGAGTATGCAATATACTACCTTAGCAAAAAGTTTACCGAGTGCGAAACAAGATACTCGCTGCTTGAGAAAACTTGCTGTGCTTTGGTGTGGGCTGCTCGCCGACTGAGACAGTATATGTTGAACCACACCACCCTATTGATCTCCAAAATGGATCCAATTAAGTATGTATTTGAGAAACCTGCATTAACTGGAAGGATCGCTCGCTGGCAAATGTTGCTATCAAAATATGATATTGAATATCGAGCTCAGAAAGCCGTGAAAGGAAGTGTGTTGGCAGAGTACCTCGCTCACCAACCAATTGATGATCATCAATCTATCAGGATGGACTTCCCAGATGAAGATATAATGTATTTGAGATCTCAAGATTGGGACGAATCGTTGCCAGAAGAAGGGCCTGATCCTGAATCCAAATGGGGTTTGATTTTTGATGGAGCTTCTAATATTCATGGCCATGGAATTGGCGCCATTATCATCACTCCGCATGGGTCACATGTACCTTTCCTTGCAAGGATATGTTTTGACTGTACAAACAATATTGCTGAGTATGAAGCTTGCATCATGGGACTTGAAGAGGCCATTAATTTGAGAATTAAGATTCTTGATGTTTATGGAGACTCTGCGCTTGTGATTAATCAGATTAAAGGAGAATGAGAAACTCGTCATCCTGGCTTGATCCCTTACAAAGATTACGCCAGAAGGCTGTTGACGTTCTTTAACAAAGTTGAATTCCACCACATCCCTCGAGATGAGAATCAGATGGCTGATGCATTAGCCACATTGTCTTCCATGTACAAAGTGAATTTCCATAATGAGGAACCTCAAATTACAATCAGGCGTCTCGATAGACCTGCTCATGTATTTGCAGTTGAGGAAGCAACAGATGAAAAGCCTTGGTATTTCGATATTAAGCATTTCCTCCAGACTCAAGAGTACCCACTTGGGGCATCAAATAAAGACAAGAAAACTTTGAGGAGATTGGCTGGCAGTTTCTTCATCAATGCTGATGTTTTGTATAAAAGGAATTATGACATGGTCTTGCTCAGATTCGTGGATAGACACGAAGCAGACATGTTGATGCATAAAATTCATGAAGGTTCTTTTGGTACCCATGCCAATGGACATTCGATGGCTAAAAAGATGCTTAGAGCAGGTTACTATTGGTTGACAATGGAATCTGACTGCTACAAGTTTGTAAAGAAGTGTCACAAGTGTCAAGTGTATGCTGACAAGATTCATGTGCCTCCGACACTTCTCAATGTTATTTCCTCTCCATGGCCTTTCTCTATGTGGGGTATTGATATGATTGGCATGATTGAACCCAAGGCTTCGAATGGACATCGATTCATCCTGGTAGCAATCGATTACTTCACCAAGTGGGTAGAAGCTGCTTCATATGCTAATGTGACAAAGCAAGTTGTGGTCAGATTTATCAAGAACAACATCATCTGCAGATATGGTGTACCGAGCAAGATCATCACTGATAATGGCTCGAATCTGAACAATAGCATGATGAGAGAATTGTGTGAAAGCTTCAAGATTGAACATCACAACTCTTCGCCTTATAGGCCAAAGATGAATGGAGCTGTTGAAGCAGCAAATAAGAATATTAAGAAAATTGTGCAAAAGATGGTTGTTACGTACAAGGACTGGCATGAGATGCTCCCATTTGCTTTGCATGGGTACCGTACATCTGTTCGTACTTCAACAGGGGCAACTCCCTTTTCTTTGGTTTATGGCATGGAAGCAGTGCTCCCTATTGAGGTTGAGATTCCATCATTGAGAATTTTAATGGAAACCAAGTTATCTGAGGCTGAATGGTGTCAGAGCAGGTTCGATCAATTGAATTTGATAGAAGAAAAAAGAATGACGGCTTTATGCCATGGGCAGTTATACCAGAAAAGAATGAAGAAAGCATTTGATAAGAAGGTTCGACCTCGTGTATTCAGAGAAGGCGACCTCGTGCTCAAAAGGATCTTGTCTTTCACCTCCGATTCAAGGGGTAAGTGGACTCCTAATTTTGAAGGACCATATGTTGTTAAGAAAGCCTTCTCTGGCGGTGCATTAATTCTTGCAACTATGGATGGAGAAGAGCTCCCACGTCCCGTGAATGCTGATGTAGTCAAGAAATACTTCGCCTAAATAATAAAAGAACAGCTCGCTAAGTTGAAAACCCGAAAGGGCGGCTTAGGCAAAAAAGAGCGTCTCGGTGGATTGAAAACCCGAAAGGGCGATCCAGGCAAAAATTAGAGACATAAACAGAATAAAATACCCGGTGGACTGAAAACCCGAAAGGGCGGTCCAAGCAAAAGTTAGGGATTCATGGCAAGTAACTACATCAGACAAGACTTGATCATCAGTAGTCATCTGTTTATCATGAAGAAGTTCAACACTTTTCAACGGAAGCCTTTGCTCAGGAATTCCCAGTTGAGAGAGAGGATGGGGTCATTACATTTCAATGTACCTTTTCCACAAAATTACCACTTTCCAAACTTTGTAATAATCTATGGGGTCTTGCCTTTTGCAGACTACCATTCCATTAAAAAAGTTTGAGCTTTTAGCTTTTATTGGCAATCTTATTTCTTTCATATCTCTCAAAATGTCATTTATTGTTGATAGTAATTTTTGAAACAAAGAGATAATTGATTTCAACAAAATCCTTTTGAAAATTATAAAAGAATTTTTACTTTGATTCATGAGTGCATTAAAAGGAATGGATATGTTGATGTATTCATATGCAGAAGAACGTATTACACTCAATATACCTTTGGCCTGGTTCGAGTTTGGTTTAGAACATCAACTACGGTGTTCTCTCAGCTTCAATGTTCCCTAGTGTTGGGTAGCATATATTCTGAAGCCATCAAAAGATTGATAGCAGTTTCTGCTTTGGTGTTCAACTTGGGACATGCTTGATTATGTCATCTTCGTACACCATCTCTTTCTACCTCCAGTGGGACGTTGGTAGTTCACCTTCAGTGGAACGTTGGTGCATTTTGTTATCTTCATCGTCAGTGGTACGTCGATGTATATCTCTTTCTACCTCCAGTGGGACGTTGGTAGTTCACCTTCAGTGGGACGTTGGTGCATTTTGTTATCTTCATCGTCAGTGGTACGTCGATGTATATCTCTTTCTACCTCCAGTGGGACATTGGTAGTTCACCTTCAATGAAACGTTGGTGTATTTTGTTATCTTCATCGTCAGTGGTACGTCGATGTATTTCTCTTCAATACCTTCAGTGGAACGTTGGTATGTGTTATCGTTAGTGGTACGGCGATACATCTCTTTCTACCTCCAGTGGGACGTTGGTAGTTCACCTTCAGTGGAACGTTGGTGCATTTTGTTATCTTCATCGTCAGTGGTACGTCGATGTATATCTCTTTCTACCTCCAGTGGGACGTCGGTAGTTCACCTTCAGTGGAACGTTGGTGCATTTTGTTATCTTTATCATCAGTGGTACGGTGGTATATCTCTTCATGCCTTCAGTGGAACGTTGGTATGTGTCATCATCAGTGGTACGGTGGTACATTTCTTTTTCATGCCTTCAGTGGAACGTTGGTGTAATTTGTTATCTTCATCGTCAGTGGAACGTCGATGTATATATCTCTTCATATCATCAGTGGTACGGTGGTATAACTCCCTTCATATCATCAGTGGTACGGTGGTATATCTCTCTTCATATCATCAGTGGTACGGTGGTATATTTCTTCTTCATGCCTTCAGTGGAACGTTGGTATGTGTTATCGTCAGTGGTACGACGGTACATCTCTTCAATCATCAGTGGTACGATGGTGTGATTTCTGTTAACGGAAGATTGGCATTCTAATTCAGGATGCATACTTTCTCATCCCCAGTGAAAGAGGATGTTCCTTTTTTCCCATCCCCAGTGAAAGAGGATGCTATAACCTCTCTGACACGAAGTGTTTTCCCCAGAGAAGTTTCTTTTCCCACTGAAGTTCCGTCTCTCCAACAAAGTCTTGCCTTCCCCAGTGGAACTTCTGAGACGTTTGTTTCCCCAGCAGAGTTATAGCAAGACATTTGTTTTCCCCAGTGGATAACTTGTTACTCCCCAGTGTTGTCATGCTTTATTATCATCACATGCATTCATTAACATTGCATTGCATCTTAGGCTCAAAAATTGTGTTTTATATATTTAAGTCTCTTCAATTTTTGTCAAAACGAAGATTTCCAATCATCGTATCTCCAAATCGAAGAAACTTAAATAGGGGCATCTGTCACACCCCAATTTTTGACCCTAAGATCATACATCAATTGCATTCAATCATCAATCAAGAGCACCATTGTGAAGCTTTATATTTGATACTGTGATTATCTCTGAGGGGAATTATCGAGCATTTATAGCCTTTTATTTGTTTATACTAACCAAAAAAATCAAAAATGTATGTTTTGTCTCTTTTGTTTATATTTTACAGGTGAAAGATCAAACATGGAAGAGAATTGTATGCGGTTGATTTAAGACTTGTGGAGGTTTTTATCGTGTAGTCGCTATGATTCTATCAAGCTTCTGATAAACCCCATTGAATTTAAATCCGAGTACATCATTCACTCACCATAGATCTTCCTACTAACTTTGATAACATACTTGACAAGTTTCAAGATGGTTATCTTTAACACTTAACAACTAACTTTAATTTCCGCACCTTTACTATACCGCTCTTTACATTACCGCTCTTTACATTTCTCGCTTTATCGCTTTACTTTATCATTTCATCATATTTACTTTCCGTCATTTTCTCTTTGTCCACTTGGACATATGTTTATGCTTCTGTTATTTTTCTTTTGTCCACTTGGACCATACTTTATTTCTCCGCTAAAACACTAATAAATAACCAAAATCTAAAAAATACATAAGGCTCTCTTTGGACTATCAGTTACTATCCCTAGCGCTTTGGAGATTCGGACTTATGGACCTAGTACCTCTGGACTCATTCTATTACTATCCTGTGATTGTTCTGTCTGTCTGGCATTGTTCTGTTGTATGTTTACGTGTGCAGGTATTTCCTTGAAAGCCCTTGATGATTAATTCCAAGGCATTGATATAAGGATTTTACCCGAAAACAGCCGTTACTCTGCCCGATTTTCGTCAGAATCTTAATGTGTTTAATGCAGAAGTGGTGCTAAGACAATAAGTTCATCTGGATCCCCAAGTGTTAATGTGTTGGTATTGATAAATCCAAAGGATGGGAAAACTACCTTGGCTCTTAATGTCAAGTGTTGGCTTCTTATTCGGTTAGACCGTTTCTTTCCTTAGCTTTTATTTTATGCATTAGGTTAGCGTCTTCATCTCCTCCCATTCTTAAATTTTCAAAATCTTCTCCCTTTTTCCAAAATATTCTTATGTTTGCAAATCTTTTCAAAACCTTTTCTTTTAAAATATCTTTCGCCCTTAGTGGCTTTTCTTCAAAAGTTTAGACACCGTTAATTGTCGAAACGAGTGGTTATACCCCACGATTTTGAAATTGATTGATAATAACGAGATCTTTTCCGCGTGAGAGAGCTAGTGGCATACTCGTTGATTTTATCCGAGTTGGCGCCCTTCTTTCATTTGCGATGCAAAGAACTTGTTTGTTCTCATGCTCAAGATCAATGGCTGAGTATTTCTCTCTAACGACAACAAAGTGTTTATTCGTTTTAAAACGTTTTTCCCAAAAGCGGAACTACATTAGCTCTGACTTCTCCATTGCACCGAGGAGGTATGTAGGCCCAAAGCTTAACGCTTTGCCGAGCTTATTTTGAAAATAAAACAAACTCTTTTTTTAGCACACACACAACACAGATTTTCAAAAAGGTTCCCGTGGAGTACCACGGATATGAGGGGTGCTTTAAACCTTCCCCTCAAATAATCAACACCCGAACCTGAGTTCTCTTTCTTGTTTTAAAAACAAAACTTTGGGTTTTTCGTTCTTTTCCCTTTTCCTTTGAAAAAATAAAGCGCGGTGGCGATTTCAAAACGGAATATGGATTCGAGTCAATCCCATGGCTTCGATATCAGATTTTCCCCGCTACAGGTTCGTTGTTGACGAAACTACTCCAGTCCACCCTCTTAGAGTGATTTACCTCACCTGAGGATTTAATCCACTAATCACACAAGATTACAATGGTTTTCCACTTAGATAACCTCTAAGTCTTCTAGAGTATTCTGATCACAACCTGATCACTCTAGGAACACAATGCTTAGATACCCTCTAAGACTTTCTAGAGAATCCGATCACAACTTGATCTCCTCTAGTTCTTTACAAATGAATGTAAACAAATTCTTACAAGAGTTATACAATGCTTCTTAAAAGCTATAATCACAACTGTGATATTTCTCTTAAAGTTTAAGCTTAATCTCACTAAGATATTACAACAGTAATGAAGTGAGGTTGAAGATGAAGTTTGAGAGCTTTTGAATTTGACAGCGTTTCTGTATGTTTGTGCAAAGTGTTGTATTCAGCTTCTCATCAGAACTTCTATATATAGGCGTTTGAGAAGATGACCGTTGGGAGCATTTAATGCGTTACGTGATCTGTACAGCATTGCATTTAATGTTTCACTCTTTTGTCAACTACCTCGAGCCTTGCTTTTCCTGCTTCAACTGACGTTGCCTTTAATAGCTTCTAACGTTCCTTTTGTCAGTCAACGTAGCCTTCCATCTTGTACTTGCTTCTGATCTGATCTTTGTAGATACAACGTTTGAATATATCAGAGTCATAATAGCTTGGTGCAGAGCATCTTCTTGTCTTCTGACCTTGAAGTGCTTCTAGCATGATACCATGAGAACTTCAGTGCTTCTGCTTCTGATCTCAAGTTCTTCTGATGCTTCAATAGACCATGTTCTGATTCTGCTTGACCATCTTCTGATGTCTTGCGAGAGCATGTTCTGATGTTGCATACTTGAACCTTCTGAGTCAGTGCTTCTTGCGCTGATTTTGTGCATACTCTTTATATATTTCCTAAAATGGAAATTGCATAGGATTAGAGTACCAAATTGTCTTATACAAAATTCATATACATTGTTATCATCAAAACTAAGAATATTGATCAGAACAAATCTTGTTCTAACAGAAAGGCGCCCTTGTGGGATGAATTTTATTTCAGCTCTTCCTACGATAGCAAACGAACTTTTTAATTATCCTACGAGGAGGAAGGGGAAAAAGATCTCAAATAAACCCCAAGAGTTTTCTAGGTGTGGGGATTTCACCTAACCAGAAGTTCTAGATTCCGGGAGGTCGGTTATACATATGGAAGGTTTTAAGCACCCTACATATCCGTAGTACTCTACGGGAACCTTCTCTGTGTCTATGTGTGTGTTTGCTAATTGATTGGGAAAGTTTCTCCTTTGTGTTAGGAGAGAGAATTGAATTAAATTGAAAGACAGATGGACTGACTTTTTTTTGGTTTTTTATTAGCTCGCTGAGATTCCTTGTGAATCTCATGCCTACATATCCCTAATGGAAGTCAAAGTTTTTGTAGTTCGAGGAACTAATTAGGGAAATGAATTGATTTTTTTGGTGCCTTGCTTGAAGCTCAAGGTTTAAGCTTGGAATTAAATCTCTGTTTACAGGAAAGAGACATGAAGTCATATTTACAGAGAGGTATTTCTACTATTCCACCACAAACATTTAAAGTGACAGAAAAGCTGAGTTTGTTTCATAAGAGAGGGACCTTACATGGTTGTGTACAAGTATGCCAGTCGCATGTCTCTTGAATGAAAGAAAGATTCTCGACCAAATTAGGGAAAGTTGTACAAGTCTAGGGATGTGCCAGAGCATGCCTTTCACAGTCCTAAATGGGAGAATGTTTGAAATTGAAATGTTTGTTTGTTTGTTTGAATGTGGTGAGATAGGAGAAATATCTCTCTATAGAGATAAGTCATGTCTATCTACTGTATAAAAGATTTTAATTTGATTGGCTTGTATGAGGCCCAAGCTTGGGGTTTAAAAGGTTTTTATTGGCTCTAGGAGATGACTCCAGTGGGAATTGACTTTTGACTGAGGAAATTTTTGTTCTGTATAAAGCCCAGAATTGAGGCTGACTCTAGTTGGAGAGTGTTTATTCTGTTTTTTAATTGAAGGGTTTATTTTAGTGTTTTGTACAAAGCCCAGAATTGTGGCTAACTCTACCTAGGGAGACTCTATTTTGTGCCTTGTACAAAGCCCAAGGTTGTGGCTGACTGCTGAGGAAACAGAGTTTGGGAGACTATGGATGACTCTATTTTGTGCCTTGTACAAAGCCCAAGGTTGTGGCTAACTTGCTAGGGAAAAGACTCAAAGGATATGAATCTTTTGACATAGAAGAGGATGTTTATTTGCCTTGTACAAAGCCCGAGGTTGTGACTGACTTACTGGGGAAAAGATCCTAAAGGTTAGGAATCTTTGACACAGGAAATGATGTTTATCTTCCTTGTACAAAGCCCAAGGTTGTGGCTGTTTGATGGTGAAGGACTCACTGTGGAGACTCTATTATCTGCCTTGTACAAAGCCCAAGGTTGTGGCTGACTCTAGGTAGAGGAATACCTATGAGTAGGATTTTTGACTCTGAGGGGAGTATCTGCCTTGTAAAAAGCCCAAGGTTGAGGCTGACTCTTAATGGGGAAGAGATCTACCAGTGTGGGATCTTTTGACTCAAAGGAGAATATCTGCCTTGTACAAAGCCCAAGGTTGTGGCTGACTCCATTGAGGATTACTCTGTTGTTTAGAGACTAAAGATTTACCCTTCTATGGATTGTGCTCTTGTTAAGCAGGGGTTGATGAATGAAAGACCCAGGTTTGAAGGTTGACCTTACTGGGGAATTTGTTTTAGTGATTAATACTGGCCTGGGGTTGACTCTATTGGGGAGTTTTGAAGGTTTGAAAGATGATTTGGAAGCTAACCCTTTCCAGGGAATTTGGATTTGAAGGATTGATTTTGGAGGCTGACCCTTTCCAGGGAATTTTATGAAATGAGTGAGTGTTTTTGGAGGATAACCCTTTCCAGGGGATTTGACTTTAAAGGAATGTTTTAGACTTCTTGTTTAAAGCCCAGGATTAAGGTTGACTCTGGCCAAGGAGTATTCCAGATGTGGAACCTAGACTCTGCTAAGGAGGAAACTTATTGGAGATTGAGAATAAAGGTGACAGAGACTGTCCATGTCTCTCATTCCAAAGGGTGGACTCAATACTGAGATTGAGAAATTCTTAGCTTGTTTGGAGTCTATTTTGAAGAATAGAAGAAACTCACCAGGGTAGGCTAAAAGGTGACTAAAGACCTGTTCCTATGTTTATAAGAAACCTGATGGGTCCTTGTATACAAGCTCAAGAGAAAGCTGGGAATATGCTTTTAAGAAGCCTGTGGGTCCTTGTATTGTAAGCCCAAGAAGAGGCTAATCGAGGGTCATCGAGGGTCCTTGTTATAGCACAAGAGAAAGCTATGTGGTTTTGAACTTATTTGGCTATAAGCAAATGGGTAAGAGGTTTCACCGGGAATAATTCCTCTTGGATGGATGTGCCCTATGTTGTTCTAAGGCTTTTTTCAAGATGTTTCACCAGGAATAATTCATCTTGAGGTTTGAACTAAGGAAATCTAATTAGGAAAGAGCCTTCACCGGGAAGACATTCTCAATCCTAGGCCATAGTCCTATAATATATATAGTTTATTTGTCCTAAGGTTTTTCTCAGATGGAGTTCTAAACAAATATATATACAGTATGTATTTGACAGTAATTTAAATGAAATCTTGTAAATTAAAAGCTCTAAAGCCTAACTTGGATGAAGAGGAGGCCTTTGAAGATGTATGTACAAAGGGGTTGGGTCTTAGACTCAAAGAGAGGCCCAAGGTAACTGACTTGAAGTTGTTGTTGTTTGAAAACAGTTTGAGAGTTTGATTGCAAACAGTTGAATGTTTATTGAAAACAATTGAATGTTTATTGAAAACAGTTTTGAAATGTTTTTGTTTTGAAACAGAAGAAGTGAAGATGGACACTAGGTCACATAGGTATCTGAAGAGTTTCACCGGGAATAATGCCCTTCAAATACCAGAAGAATGTTTTGAAAACAGATAAGAAGTTTTTCTGTTAAAGATGAGTTTGAAAACAAACTATGAAAAGAAAAAGGTGTTGGGTCTTACACTCTATTAGAGGCCCATTGAAATTGATTTACTATTTATGAAAAACAGTTGAAGATTGTTTTGCTGGATGTAAGGTTTTGTTGAATGAAAACCTTAATTGTCTGTTTATTTGGGGGTTTGAGAATAGTTTGAAAGATTGACAAAAAGAGTCAATTTAATTAGGGTAAAGACAAAGCCTATACCTAATTAAGACCTAAATGATTAGGGTTTTATCACAAAATATTTACAAAGTGATTGGGTTTTGAAAATCAAATGAAAACTATATTTAAAGTATTTTAGAATACTTAAAAATATATCATATTTAAACCTAATAAAGATGTATCAAATAATTAATATTTTTGTGATTTTTTTGGTTATTCATAAAATAGATATATTAAATGAAAAGTGTGTGAAAAGTCAAAAGAAAATAATTAAATTTGATAGGTGAATTAATTGTGTGAAGTTGTGAAGAAAATGAAGAAGAAAAGTGGTAAAAAAATTGTTTTGTCTCTACCAAGGCTTGAACTCACGCTCTCATGGTCACCACCCAAAACTTGGCCAACTGAGCTACGCGCTCAGCTTGTAATACATACGCGCGCTTTTGATTATATGTGAGTCCAATGTGAAAAAATGTAAAAAATAACAAAAGGTCTAAGGGGGGGATCGAACCCCAGACCTTGTGGCAAGAGATAGTGGGAAGCGCATGTGACCAAGTGAGCTAAACGATGTATTCATTTAAAACACGCTTCCAATTAATTATATTTGAAACTTCCCTCTGAGAATTCAAAAATGGCGTCACCCACCATCTTCATCTTCAACCTCAAGCTCTCCATTTTTGAATTTCTGGACTTGCTCATTTCTCAACCAAATGGGATGATGTAAACATGAATTTTGCTCTAAATTTCCTCACGAATCCAAATATGTAACTAATATTGATTTATATTAACTACAACTATCTAATTCTTCAGAAAACACGAAGAACACATAAACCCTAATTTTAAAATTAAATGATGATGAAGATGAATAAATGAATGATGATAGAGGGTTTTTAATCCTCTGATGATGCTGAGTAAACTGGTATCGAGATATATTGCAAAGAGTACTTAAATAAGAGTGTTAGAGTTTGAAAAAATACCTCTGAAAATGGAGGTCGATGGCTATGGTGGAGAGCTTCTGGCTATGGATGGATGATCACAAAAGCTTCCTGGTGACTCAGTGATGCTAACTGAATGCTTATTGTAACTTGAATGCTTCAGAATTGCGCTACTCGACACCTTCTATTTGAGCTTTGAATGAACATGGAGGTTAGTGATTCTGTTGTTACATATGTGCTGCAGGCATCTGAATAGCTTCACTACACCCCTAGGAACATGTTGATGTGCTTAGATTTGTTTGACACCCCCTGAAAAGTTCTACAGACCTACAACTGCTTAAGCTCCAAAATGAAAGTGGCTATGGTGTTTCTCCACTTCCAGAAGTGTTCCAGGTGCTTGGATCACTTCTAATGAACCTCCTTGAGATGTTAGAAGGCTTACTTTCAAAAGAAAAGCTCTGGTTTGAAGAATTCGATTCTTCTTGCCAAAGAACTTTTGAAAACCATAAGCATGAGGGAGAGAACGAGAAAGCAAGATTCTTGAGTTGCTTTGGTATGTCTAATACTGAGGAGGGAACTTGTATTTATAGGCAAAGAGCTCAGTAAAATTGAAGAGAGTGAGCTTGCTTAGTGAGGTAGTTTTGGTTTCTTGGGCCATGAAGAAATTCAAAGAATCTCACAAATGTAATGATGTCAAACTCAGGCTTGCTCCCTATCCATTGATCTCTTGTGATCTCGGGGAACATTTCTGATGCAGAGGAGAGTTCCAATTGGTTGGGAAGAGATTCCTTTGGTGATTCACCACTTGGCCATAAATTTTCTAAAAGTAATCATTACATAATCACATGTTCTTGTTTTTGGGAATATTCTTCAATCCTTATGCAATGATGAAAATGAATGCATGGCATCTCTACTGATGTATTATGTGTCATGTAGCATCAATTGGAAGAGGCATTTGCACAATTTTGGCAAAATTCAAATTTGGACATGACCTATAATTTCACTTCAAATGCCCTACTTTGATCAATCATATCTCTTAGCTCATGATGAATTTGAAGATGGTTGAACACAATTTGGAAAGCCCTTGACATGTACTTCAATTCATTAGTTTGGTGTTTGTCCAAAATCCTTGGGGAAATTAGTGAAAAATTCCCATAAAGTTTGAAGAAAACTAGGGTTTCTTTGCTAGTTTTATGAAGGCACTTTGAAGCTCCATATCTCTTCAATGGTTGATTTCTAGCCAAAATATTATATGTGACAAAGTTGTTCATTGGATCAAAATCTACGACTTTGTTGTTGGATGTTTTTTTCAGTTTGTACTTGAAATTTTGAAATATTTCCTTCCAAAGTTTTGAAAAAAGACCTTTGAATACTTAGAAAATTTTCTAAGTATGAAAAGTCAATCTTTGACTTTTTGATTCTTGATTGATTTTCTTGATTTTTCGTGGTCAAATGACTTCAATAATCATATATTGATGATATTGATCCTTAAAAGTCATGGTTTGTGTAGGTGTTTTGCATGTTGGCTACATTATTGGTAAAACATACCTGGTTGATTGTGTATACGCAGGTTGCATATATGTGTCGAGCTAATACAGGTTTTGTAATGAATGTCATGATCGATGTCATGACATCCATGTGTGAAAGCAGGAGCTGTTAGTTTTTATTAATTGTGTTTCCTGATTTATCACTTTTATCTGTTTAGGAAACTTTTAATTGAGTGCTGCAAATTTCGTTCAAAAGATCCTACTGAAAGCACATTATGTAACAGACAGTTGGTGTGTGAATTAGGTTAACTTTGTTAACCCTAATGTGTTTCTAAAAAAGCCTAAGGCCCCAGACTGCATATAAAAAGAACTGCAATCATAATTTGGAACGCAGACAGAAGATTGTGTATTGTGAAGAACGGCTGTTCTGTAACTATCTCTTGTGATCCACGCTTTTATCTTTGATGATTGCTTTGGAATTAGTTTGTGTTTTAGTTATGTCACTCTAAGCTTTTAAGCACGGGTGTGTGTCTCTTGATTGAAACTTTTAAGCAGATCAAGGTGTGTTTATTGAAGTGTGTCTTCTATCTGTAATTGTTTATTGTGTATGTGTTATCACTGCTATGATTGAGGGGGAGTGGAATAGAGATATTCCATATCTAGGTAGAACCTAGGTAGAAGGGTCATTGGGTAGTGATTAAGTGAGGAGTTGTAAACTGGGAGTTTAGCTCTGAATTGATACTGCTAATAGTGGACTTCATCCCTGGCTTGGTAGCCCCCAGAGTAGGTTGTTTGAACCGAAATGGGTAAACAATTCTGTGTGTTCTTTATTGTTTTATGCTGTTTGTTATAATTGTCTGTGCTGCGTAATTATGGATGTCATAACATCCAGTTTGACATCGAGCGTGTATTACTAGAATTTTCAATTGGCATCAGAGCAAGCACCCTGCCAGTTTACATCTGGGTTAGATATAGGGATAACAAAATTCTGGTACTATGGAGAAGGAACTGTTAGTGTTTGGAAACAGACCACCTATCCTGGATGGCTCCAACTATGACTACTGGAAACCTCGTATGGTAGCAGTCATTAAGTCAGTGGACAACAAGGCCTGGAGAGCTGTTGAAAGTGGATGGAAACATCCTGAGAAAATTCTGGAAGATGGAACCACTGTTCTAATTCCTGAAACCCAATGGAGTAAATCTGAAGAAGAGTTAGCGTTGGGCAATTCCAAGGCCCTAAGTGCAATATTCAATGGTATCAACAAGAACATCTTCAGACTTGCGCAACACTGTGAGCTGGCTAAAGAAGCTTGGGATATTCTCAAAACAGCACATGAAGGTACGTCCAAGGTAAAGATGTCAAGACTTCAAATACTTACCACTAAGTTTGAAAATCTCAAGATGAAAGAGGATGAAACCATTTATGAGTTTTACATGAATGTCCGGGAGATTTCAAACAACTCTGTAGCCTTAGGTGAGAAAATGACTGAAGAAAAACTGGTAAGGAAGATCCTCATATCACTGCCTAAGCGATTTGATATGAAGGTCACTGCCATAGAGGAGGCTCAAAACATCAGCAACATGAAGCTGGACGAACTTCTTGGTTCTCTCCAAACCTTTGAGTAAAGCATCTGTGAGCCTGTTGAAAAGAAGAACAAAAGCATTGCATTTGTCACCAACACAGGTGGTGATTCAAAAGAAAGCAATGGTGTAAGTGATGAGAATTTATCAGACGCCATAGCCATGCTTGGAAAACAATTCAACAGACTTATTAAAAGGGTTGATCAGAAGTCCAGACCCAATGTCAAGAACACTTCCTATGACATCAGTTAGACATATGACTCAAGCAAAAGATTCAAAGCTGAGGAGAAGCCCTATCTAGGGAAAGGGGTCCAATGTCATGGATGTAAAGGATTCGGACACATTAGAGCTGAATGTCCCACCTACCACAAGGAGCAAAAGAAAGGACTGACTGTTACTTGGTCTGACGAAGACTCAGAATCAGAAAAGGAAACTGCAAAGCATGTCACAGTTTTGACAAGAATCTATGAATCTGATGATGATTCCAGTGATGATGAGCTAACCTTTGATAAACTAGCTGCCTCGTGCAAGAAGTTGTGTAGGGAGAATGTTGAAGTCTGCAAAAAAGTGGAGAAGCAAGAGGTGATCATAAGAGATCTAGAATTTGAAAAGATTAAACATCTTGCAACCATAAACTCCCTCAGTAGTGAAGTAAGCATGTTGAACCACAAACTTGATCAAATGACCAAGTCATTCAAAATGCTGAACAATGGATCTGATAATCTAGAAGAAATTCTAGAATCAGGACAAAGATCAGGAGACATGTCTGGAGTGGGATTTGTGGCTAAAGAGGAATTAATCTCTGAACTCAGGAGGATAGAATCCAAGACATGTGTGACTAACCAGATGTCAATCCAAATGTCACAACATCAAGGAAACAGAAGAGGGAGGCTCTCAAAGAAAAGGTTCCAGAAATGGAGGTGTCATCACTGTGGAAGATTTGGTCACATAAAGCCATTCTGTTTCAGACTATTTGGATATTCAAACCAAACTCAACAAGTCAAATTTGATCATGATACTAGTAATAGGAAGCATTCTGAGATAGCTAAGAATATTGCTCTAATAGCACACACCTCTCTAAGGATGCCCACCAAAGAAGATTGATACCTTGACAGTGGCAGCTCAAACCATATGACTGGTAGCACGAACTCACTAGTAAACCTCAAACCTGAGGAATCCAATTATGTAATTCTTAGTGATGGAGATGTAAGAGAAATCAAAGGTGTTGGCATGATAGAAGGTCAGGGTGTTCCTAACTTACATAATGTTCTACTTGTGCAAGGACTGGCCACAAACCTTATAAGCATCAGCCAACTATGTGATGAAGGAATGTATGTCAGATTCACTAAAGAAGAGTGCATTGTTACCAACAAAGAAAATAAAGAAGTCATGAAAGGAGTCAGATCTAAAAATAATTGTTATCTATGGGAGCCAATAAATTTCAATTCTCTAACTACTTATCCCATGACCAATAGGATAAATGAAGAAAAATATCAGGAAAGAACCATCAAATCAGAAGCTTCTACTCCCAGAACAAGAATCCTAATAGAAGGAATGGATGAATCTGATGATGAGATCTTCATTGAAGAACTCATCTGCGAAGAACTAGCTACTGGATACTATGAGATATGTGTACTAAATGGGGAATTGAGCAAGAGATTGACAATGTATGAAAATGCTTATGCACTATTACAAGGAGAAAGAGTAAAACTCATAATGAACATTGTTGATCTAGAAGGAGAGGTGCAAGACACAAAAAGGGGAAAGAAGGCAAAATAAGAGGCTCAGCACACTCCTATCTCAGCCAAAAGGTGCTATCAATGTGGTAAGATAGATCATCTGAGGTTCACTTGTCCTAAGACTCAGGAATCTTCCTATAGAAGTACATCTCATCAGGAAAACCTGACTAAGGACAAGCCATCGCAACAAAAGCCACGGGTGAAAGCTAGTCACTCAAGCCATCACATACCTGAAGAGAAGGTTGTAAAGAAAGAAGGAAACTCCAGAAAAAGGAAATCCAGACGAAACAAACATCACAAAAAGGATGTAGGTTTCTCAGCTACAAACAGGAACAAAACAGTCATAAAGGATATTGTAGAAGGAAGTGAGTTGACTCATTCAGCAGATCAGGTCAATGTTGATACAGATGTCTTAACATCAAAACTGGCTGAGAGCTCAATTGTGCAAATTGAGACGACCAAAGCATCCGGGATTGATGAATGTTCTTCAGTAAAAATTCAAAAAATAATTCAAAAGGATATCACTGCTCCAAATGTTGTCCCAAGGAAGGGATCCATCAACAACCATGATCCCCTGAGAAAGAAGATTCTAGACATAGACCAAGTCTCAAGATTCTGGATGCAAAGAGCTCTAGACTCACAGTCACACTTGGAAGATCAAATAAGAAAGGAAAGCAGGATTCTTGTAATCATAGCTAAAGATGTTAAGCTGATGACAGGTATGATTTCTACTAATTTGTTAAACTAGTTTAAATCAAGCTGGACATACTTTGGTGTATCTCACCAGAATATAGAGTGGAATGTCGTAACTATGCCTTACTACATCAAAAACAAGGTGGAGGACAAATGGAACCTCGTGCAAAAGTCAACTACTAATCCAGATATTGCCAACAAGCTAGACATCCAGGAGAACTATCAAATGACATCCCACCACAATAGCCCTAGTATGATCACAGAGTGCAATCTTACCTCAGAAACAAGTTTAGAGCTAACTCAAAATGTTGAGATGCCTCAACAATCTCGGTTCATCTTTCTTGAAACAATACCTTGCACACACACTCACTCAGAAGGGGGCAACCCTGAAAGAACTCTGAATGATGAAAGTATGCAAATGGTACATATTGAAGATGATTCTAACAAGAGTGACGAGAATGCTTCTAACAAAATCGCTGACATCTTCACAAAAGCTCTTGATGCTACACAGTTTGAAAACTTGCGAAGCAAGTTGGGACTCTGCATCCTTGAAGAACCATAGAGTTAAACAACAAAAAAACACACAAAAATACAAGTGGAGAAGACACTTCTTTTGGCTTTGGCAACATTTGTGGCCAAACAGGGGGAGAAGTATTATGTGTCACCCCAGAACAACAAGAATGGTGGTTGTGTGTGATCAAAAATTCTATTTGCTTATCTTTGTGTTGATCTATTTGTGCTTGTGCTACTCTTGTGTCTTGTGCTTGTGCTACTCTTGTGCACTGTCTGTTTTTGTTTTGTCTAAGCAATGTGTGCATACTGGTGATGTATGATGTTTGTTTGTATTAGCTTGTGTTTTGGTTATCCTCTACAAGTATTTCTCTGGTATGGTGCGACAGGATGTTTTAGCTAAAAATTTGCCAAAGGGGGGAGATTGAAGGTGTTTTGCATGTTGGCTGCATTATTGGTAAAACATACCTGGTTGATTGTTTATATGCAGGTTGCATATATTTGTAGAGCTAATACAGGTTTTGTAATGAATGTCAAGATCGATGTCATGACATCCATGTGTGACAGCGGGAGCTGGTAGTTTTTATTAATTGTGTTTCCTGATTTATCACTTTTATTTGTTTAGGAAAATTTTTATTGAGTGGTGCAAATTTCGTTCAGAAGATCCTACTAACAGCACATTATGTAACAGACAGTTGGCGTGTGAATTAGGTTAACTTTGTTAATCCTAATGTGTTTCTAAAAAAGCCCAAGGCCCAAGACTGCATATAAAAAGAACTGCAATCCTAATTTGGAACGCAGATAGAATATTGTGTATTGTGAAGAACGGCTGTTCTGTAACTGTCTCTTGTGATCCACGCTTTTATCTTTGATGATTGCGTTGGAATTAGTTTGTGTTTTAGTTGTGTCACTCTAAGCTTTTAAGTACGAGTGTGTGTCTATTGATTGAAGCTTTTAAGCAGATCAAGGTGTGTTTATTGAAGTGTGTCTTCTATCTGTAATTGTTTATTGTGTATGTGTTATCACTGCTGTGATTGAGGGGGAGTGGAATGGAGATATTCCATATCTAGGTAGAACCTATGTAGAAGGGTCATTGGGTAGTGATTAAGTGAGGAGTTGTAAATTGGGAGTTTAGCTCTGAATTGATACTGCTAATAGTGGACTTCATCCCTGGCTTGGTAGCCCCCATAGTAGGTTGTTTGAACCGAACTGGGTAAACAATTCTGTGTGTTCTTTATTGTTTTATGTTGTCTGTTATTATTGTCTATGTTGCGTATTTGTGGATGTCATAACATTTAGTTTGGCATCGAGCGTGTATTACTAGAATTTTCAGTTTGATCCAAAACCCTAAAAGTCAAAGGTGATCTTGTATAGTTGACTTTTTCCAGATGAAGTGAAACCTTGGACTTTTGTGATGAATAGAGTTCTCCTCCTCAAATGAATGATATGAATGGAACATATTGAGGTAATAGAAGTTTTTGAACCATGTTTTGAGTTATGGAGCCATGTTCTGATTAAAAGTCAACTGTCCAGGTGAATTAGGTCAAAAACCCTAATTTGTAGGTCAGATGAAATTGATGACTGTGGATCTTGAATTGAAGTACAATTCCCATTGGAAATTTTTATAGGGATCATTTGAAGATGATTGAGCCCTTTGAGTGATGCCCTTGAGCTTTTAAGGGTTTCCCAGATGTGGGCCCTGATTTTAGTCCTTGATGGGCTCAAAACCCTAGTCTGGTGACTTGAGCAAACCCGAGTCCTAATGACTGGTGTCTAAACAACATAGGTGGATAAATGAATCATTTGAGTCCTATGATTGTATTAGAGGTCATTTTCTTATTGATTGATCCTTTGCCTGAGCTTCTTTGTTCTTGAACTCCCTCGACTGAGTGCTAGATAAACAAGTGACTGTTCTGGGTACTTGTCTTGAGTTGATGAAATGTCTAGAGGTGTGACATATCAGGGGGGGGGGTCAAAATTAGGGTATGACATCATCCTCAGATGAAGCTCAACTGTAAAGTCTCTTATGAAATGGAAAATACTCAGGGAAGTCTTTTTATTGTAAATTCATCTGATATTTATTTCAGGGGGAGATTATTAATCTCAGGGGGAGATTGATTTAACATGCTCTGATTATTTGCATTGTGCTATCATTTTGTTTTTATCTTTTTTTCTGGATACAAATTAATATCAATTCTATATGTTTTTGTCATGATCAAAAAGGGAGAGATTGTTAGAACATGAAATGTTTTGATCATATTTTCTAGTTTTGATGATAACATTAGAAATGAATTTTGTATAAGACAATGTGGTACTCTAATAGATTATGTTTTTCATTTTAGAAAAAGTATAAAAGAGTATGCAACATTTCATCCTTCAGATGCTCTGAACCAGATGTTCTAGATGACCATATTAGAACATGATCTTGAAGTCATCAGAAGATGGTCTTAAAGTTGTCAAAACATGACTACGAGAAGCAAGCTCTGAAAGGTATCACGCTCAAAAGAACTTCCAAAGTCTGAAGCGCTGAAGTTTTGATCTGCACCAAACGCTGGAAACTCTGATGAATAAAGCAAATAACAAAGTCTGATTCCAGAACAGAAGCAAATGATGAAAAGTTAGAAAGGCTAGTCTGTGTGTCTGACAAAAGGAACGTTGGAAGCATGGCTACAAAAGACAAAGTCAGAAGTAGAAGTTAATGCAAGGCTCGAGGCAGTTGACAAAAGAGTATAAACATTAAATGCAGCATGTATGGAACACGCAAAGCATTAAATGTAGAACTGTTCAACGGTCACATTCTCACGCCTATAAAAGGAACAAGTCTGTCCAAGAAAAAGGCCAGAGCTTACGTTACAAACTTACAACACACTCTGAATCTTTCTCACGCAAAAAGCTCTTTAACAAAGCAACCAATCTTCATCTTCAATCTCACATACTTTTGTATACTTAGTGAGTTATAGAACTTAGGCTTAAGAGAAAAATCACTTGGTGATTACAGCTTTATTAGAAGCAACTTTAATCTCTTGTATTTGATTATATCTTTGTAAACCAAAATTCCTTGAGTGATCAAGTTGTGATATGTAGACTCAAGAAGACTTAGAGGTTGATCTAAGTGGAGAACCATTGTAATCATTTTTTATTAGTGGATAAAATCCTCAGTGGAGGTAAATCACCTATGAGGGTGGACTGGAGGTAGTTTGTGTTCAAACGAACCAGGATAAAAATAATTGTGTTCATTATTTTTATTAGCCAAAAAGAAACAACCCTTATTCAATCCCCCCTTTTTAAGTGTTTTTCACTCCTTCAATTTGTTGTTGGGGTGTTTGGTAGTTGTGGTTGGATGTATGTTGTAGATGGGTTATGTTGGGTAGTTTGCGTTTGGGTGTATTGGGGTGTTTGGTAGTAATGGTGTTTGTATTATCCCAATTTTATTAGATATTTATTTAATTAGCATTATTTGGTATTTTGATAACTATTTGTTTTATTTAATTATTCTTTAGGGTGATAATTAATTAATTATGTGCTATTGTGTTAATTTAACTATTTGAGGAATTGGTAGAATAATAGTGAATTAGCTAAATGGGCCTAATTAACTAGAATGAGAGTTAGGTGGGTTAAGCCCAAATGTCAAAAAAAAGATATTAAGGGTTATGTGAGAAAACCTAGAATTAGAGAATAGAAAGAAAAGAGGCTAGAGAGAAGAGAAGAGAAAGAAGAGAAGAGGAAGAGAAGAGGATTTTGTGAGATTCTTGAAGATTGGAGGAGTTTGAATAGAGGTAAGGGTTAGAATCTAAGTTCTTATAGTTTATATGATTGGGTAATGTTGTGTATGCTTTCTATTTGTTAATTTCATGAATTTAGAAATGTTAGGGTTTATGTGAAATCAATTGGATTTTGTGATTTGTTCATGTTCAATGTGTTGTATGGATGACCCATGGTTAGAAACATGTTTAGGAACCTTATATGTGTGCTAAATTTGCTTTCAATTGATGTATGGATTGTGTATGGGTTTTCATACCCCAAACTCTCTCCTAAGCAACAAGCCCACAATTAAGGTTTTACTTCTCTTAAGGTGAAATCAACTTCTGATGCCTAAAGAGAACGCCATGGCCTCGCATATGCCTCACACTATCCTCATGCCAAGTTTCAAGTCCTGATTAATAAGATTTCTCATTCAACTGCTCAAATGGTCAATAGTCGACTAGTTTGACCTAAAAGTCAACTGTGGTCAAATCACAGTCAAAACTCTTTATTTTTGGTTAACATCAATATTTTGAAGTCACATTCATCATTTTATCAAGGTTTGATCATGATTTATCAAGAAAAGCTCAGAAATCATCAAAACTCATTGTTTCTAAATTAGGGTTTTCTAAGCAAAAGTCAACCAAACTTTGACTGGCCATAAGTATCACATGGTTCATCATAAATTCCACAAACCAAGGCTCATTCTCAAGGAAATTCAATTCTCTACAACTTTGATGTTGATCCCAAGATCAAGAAATGTACCATTTAAGAGATATGGGCCAAAACATTACAGGTCCTTCTACACATCCATAAAAAGCTATTTTTTATTAGGAGCCATATCATCAAGATAAAACCTTCAAATGAAAAAAAGTTTCCAAAGTGGCTTGTAGAGGACATCTTGGGCTTTCCAAAAAGTCTTTGAACACCTTCATAGGATTAAAATTGAGAAAGTTATGGATTGCTAAAGTTAGGCAATTTTGTGAGAATGCATGAAATGCAAAGTGGTGAATTTTGTTGTTTTGGACTCATGGGCCTAAAATTTGGCTTTGAATCATGACCCTAAGCATATCCACGACCTCTAAGCCCAACCACATGCTTTCCTTTTATTTATTGTTGGATTTAATTAATTTAAATTCAATTTTAATTAAAATAAATAATGAAAAATCAAAGATTTTGTGTTAAGCTTATTTTGTGATCAAATAATAAGAATATAATCATAATATTTGATATAAAATTCGTGGCAAAAGGATTGAAAAATAGATTGGACCAAATTAGTATGATTTATATCAAGTTTCCAATCAAATCAAATCAAATCAAATTTCCTTCCATCAAAGCTTGATTTATTTCCAATCTCTCAACCCTAATTTGTCCTCCCATATATACTCAATCATTTAGTACCCAAAGGGGACGAAAATTGGACCAAGAATAATAGGATTGAAAGCTTCCAAACCTTCTCAAAAACTAGGGCAAGCAAAAACTTGTGGTGCAGCCACATTCAATCAATTCTAGCGGTGGTATCATCTTCCTAAGGTTGCCAGGGATTGTTTCCAATCAACACACGAGCTCAGAGCACTGGAAAGGCGCCATACTGGGCACACACGGTTTGCATACGTTCTTACAATTCATACTTTCAATTCAGGCCATTTAAATCAATTCTACGCGTGTACATTTGCTTACAATCATGTTTAGGGTATTTTGGAACGTCCGTTGCTGAGTTTTGGAGCAGGTACCATCAACTTCCATTGTTATGGCAAGCTTGAGTTTTTCCGTTGGGCCCATATTTCCATGAAGTTTCGGCCAAAACTAATAGCATATTTGAACTCGCAGGGATCATATTAGGTGTTCTGGGTTGTTGTTCTTTTTTGTTTGGATCGATTTCGCAGGGTTCCATTGGTGAACCACCGGAGAAGATGAAGAACGCCGCCGCAGAAGGAGGTTGGAATTTTCCAGTCCTCGGTCAAGAGCATGCGTGGCATTTTCAAGAAGAAGGATTGGCCAGTCAACACGTTCGAGCCTCTCTCCTTCCCTCATTGGTTATGGCGTAACAGTGTGGACCCCGCGTTTGACTTTCTTGTTAATCTCTATTTTCTATATTTATTTTATCTAAGTCCTTCTAATAACAACTAACATGTGCAGCAAGATTGGCAAGGCTTTGTGTGGTAATCTTGGGGTCACGAGTTCTGTAACGCCCCAGACTGCTTTCGGGATGATCGACTAACCCTACAAACCCACACGAGTCTTTTCAGCATGCTTTGACCTTACTCGCACGCTTTCCAGGAAACTTCCCAGAAGGTCACCCATCCCAATACTACTCCAAGTCAAGCACGTTTAACTGTGGAGTTCTTATGGAATAAGCTACCGAAAAGAAGATGCATCTTGTTGATATAGGTAGTACATATCAATCCTTATAAGTTTTCCTTCAACCATGCAGTCCCATACCTGCACGGCTTTAGGATCCCTCTCATTCCGATGTGGCGACCACCCTAGCCCCAATTGGCCCCAGGTGTTCCATGCGGTGCAACCACCCCTCTCCTTCTTCGGCCTCGGGTGTTACATGCCCACCAGCTTCCGCATGGTTCGTCCTCGAACCACATCGTATTGGGAGAGGTCTGGCTCTGATACCATTTGTAACGCCCCAGACTGCTTTTGGGATGATCGACTAACCCTACAAACCAACACGAGTCTTTTCAGCATGCTTTGACCTCACTCGCACGCTTTCCAGGAAACTTCCCAGAAGGTCACCCATCCCAATACTACTCCAAGTCAAGCACGCTTAACTGTGGAGTTCTTATGGAATGAGCTACCGAAAAGAAGATGCATCTTGTTGATATAGGTAGTACATATCAATCCTTATAAGTTTTCCTTCAACCATGCAGTCCCATACCTGCACGGCTTTAGGATCCCTCTCATTCCGATGTGGCGACCACCCTAGCCCCAATTGGCCCCAGGTGTTCCATGCGGTGCAACCACCCCTCGCCTTCTTCGGCCTCGGGTGTTACAAGTTCGACCCCTGGGTGTGATAAATATTTTTTCCTCTCAATTCTTCCTTGCAGATCTAGCATATCCCACACGCATACCCCCATCGTACACCCTCAGATCTCGTCCACCGGATCCAGCGATCAGCAAATCAAACTCCCAGGAGATGCTTCCTCACCATGGACCTTCAAGGGCCAGTTACACTGAATCCAGCGCCCAGGTTTTTCTAAATTTTTTATATTTATTGATATAACTTGTTTTAATCCTTTTAAAAAAACAATTACATATTTTTTTAAACAAAGCCAAAACCTTTTTTTTTTAATGAAAACAAAAATTTAGTTTTTTTGGGTTTTATTAGTAAACTATTTATTTTAATATAGAATTTAAACAATAATAACTTTTAGGCCTAGGTTAATTTAGTCAAATTATGGTTTTTAGGCTAATTAGTTTAATTTTTAGGTTTATAATGTTTAACCTAGATTTGATTTTTAGGCTTGTTAATTTTAACCATTAATTTTATTTTTAGGTTTGTTCACTAACCCTCAAGATTTAGATTTTATCACTATAAAAAACCTCTAACCCTTATTTTTCTTTCAACGCGATTATCTTCTCATCTCATACTCTGTGAATGTCGCATGCCTTTAATTATTAATTTTTTGCCATTTCAATTCTAGAAAATATGTATAGGTCGCAATAAGTTTTCTTGTAATAGTAATTAGGGTTTATATTTCTTCCTTTTAAGTTTTCTGCCTTTCCCCCAGATTTTTGGTTAGGTACCCCCTAATCCCGAAGCCCTGTAATAGCGTAGGATTTAATTCCTGCACTTTATTTTCTTGTAAATATATTAACTGCGTGGTTAATAAAATAGGGAGTGACAAGATAATTAATCAATCGCTAGCTAATCTTAACTCAAAGATAAATATCCGAGTCTAACACACGTGATTGCTGCACACACACACACCTTTAGGGTTACTCCTCTTATGCTGCCTTTTGATCAAAAAAAGTCAAGTCCCTCGGATATAGGGATACCTTAGCTTGTTGCCTACAAAAAATCATCATAAAAAGATCATAGTCCCTTCGAGTTGCCTACGATTAAATATGATCTTATCCCTCGATAAATGATGATTTTTCCTTCGAATGCTAAGGTATCTTTACTGGTTGCCTACAAATGACTATTCACATCCTTTCCTAAAGACTTCCTGCCTTTCTTATGGTATGGATAGTCTTATGACAAACGATGACCCTCGATGGCCCGATCACATCCAATGAAAAGACTACATGCCTAACAATTGGTATGGATAGCCCTTTTAAACGAAAGACTTAAAGAACAAGAAAGATCATAATCTTAGGGTAGGTGCTCTTAAATGCTTGCTCCACATTCGATTCAAAAATTAAATACTTTTCCCACCTCTTTTCAAAATAATTTCTAAAAGGCTACACTTTACTTACAAAGATAAAGTCCTTATTCAAAAATCTTTTTCTAAACACAAACTACACTTCATTTCAAACAAAAACAAAGTGAGTTAAGCAATTAAGAGCCCATGCATAACCATGTATACAAGGGGTACTTACACCTTCCCTTTGTATAACCTGCCCCCCGAACTCAATATCTTTTAAAAGGTCTTTCCTGTTCTTTTTGCCTTTCCAAATTGGATAAAATAAAAGTCAGTGGCGACTCTTGCTGTCCGCAACATTTATCAAAGTCAGTTCTCCCACCGTATTACAGAACTGGCGACTCTGCTGGGGATAAATAAAAAGAGGGGTTACCTTAGAGCTTGGATCACTTTAAATATGTTTGTCTTGTTTGATTTATATTTCAAGGGTTGTTTGGGTATTTACTTGTGTGAAAGATTCTAACCCGAATCTCGAGATACCTTAGGTATATGGCATGAGACCAAGGAGACTGTACGACGTATACCGCTATGGTTGATATGGTAGCCATCGTTAGTGTGACACTTTGGTTTATCCTGATGTTCCTTGGGATCTGACTTGAGGAAACATTTGGCTGCTGCGTGGTGTCATTAAGCACTAATTTTCCCCTAGAACCCTAGTTGAACTTGACTTTGGCCAATAGGAAGTAGCGAGATGGCTGGCTTTGGTTCCGGCCGAAGTTGGTTGATACTCGAAGCTACACTCAAATGGACTGGACTTTCAGGATGTTTTCGGTCGGTGATTCAATTGCAGAATTGAAATAATGCCTTCGAGAAAAGTCAATGATATGAGCTTCCTAGAACCTTATCTTTATCTAGGACAGGTTGAACCAACTAAACTTCAATGGGGAGGGTACTTACCTAATGACTTCACGCAAGCCTTTAAACCTAAGGACACTTGTGTGACTTACTTGTGTGTGCTACTAAGTTTTTGATTTCCTTACAGGTTTTGTCGTAGGACTTGTTTACCCTTACTATCTTATGCTTTGCTTAATGCATTACATCTGCATGACATCATGACATCATGACATCATAACATAACATGTCAACTAACCCTTTCAAGGATCTTAGGGATTTAGGGCGCATAATTTCAAGTGCCATTATCAATGACTAAATTCTCATCAAGAGGCAAGAGGATTTATTTTCCTCTCGCCATATACCTTCCAATTCAGAGACACAGTATCTATTAAGGGGTAAGAGGATTTATTTTACTCAATCATTCAGTACACAAAGGGGACGAAAATTGGACCAAGAATAATAGGATTGAAAGCTTCCAAACCTTCTCAAAAAACTAGGGCAAGAAAAAACTCTTGGTGCAGCCACATTCAATCAATTCCAGCGGTGGTATCATCTTCCTAAAGTTGCCAGGGATCGTTTCCAATCAACAGACATGCTCAAAGCAATTGGAAAGGCGCCATACAGGGCACTCACGGTTTGCATACGTTCTTACAATTCATGCTTTCAATTCAGGCCATTTAAATCAATTCTATGCGTGTACATTTGCTTACAATCACGTTTAGGGTATTTTGGAACGTTCATTGTTAAGTTTTGGTGCAGGTACCATCAATTGCCATTGTTAGGGCAAGCTTGAGTTTTTCCGTCAGGCCCATATTTCCAGGAAGTTTCGGCCAAAACGAATTACATTTTCGAACTCACAGGGGTCATATTAGGTGTTCTGGGTTGTTGTTCTTTTTTGTTTGGATCGATTTTGCAGGGTTCCATTGGTGACCCACCGGAGAAGATGAAGAACGCCGCCGCAGAAGGAGGTTGGAATTTTTCAGTCCTCGGTCAAGAGCATGCGTGGCATTTTCAAGAAGAAGGATTGGCCAGTCAACACGTTCGAGCCTCTCTCCTTCCCTCATTAGTTATGGCGTATAAGTGTGGACCCCGCGTTTGACTTTCTCATTAATCTCTATTTTCTATACTTATTTTATCTAAGTCATTCTAATAACAACTAACATGTGCAGCAAGATTGGCAAGGCTTGGTGTGGTAATCTTGGGGTCACGAGTTTGACCCCTGGGCGTGACAAATATTTTTTCCTCTCAATTCTTCCTTGCAAATCCAGCATGTCCCACGCGCATACCCATATCGTACACCCTCAGATGTCGTCCACTTGATATAACTTGTTTTAATCCTTTTTTTAAATAAAAAAAAACAATTACATATCTTTTTAAGCAAAGCCAAAACCTTTTTTTTAATGAAAACAATAATTTAGTTTTTTTTAGGTTTTATTAGTAAACTAATTTATTTTAATTTAGAATTTAATCAATAATAACTTTTAGGCCTAGGTTAATTTAGTCAAATTATGGTTTTTAGGCTAATTAGTTTAATTTTTAGGTTTATAATGTTTAACCTCAATTTTATTTTTAGGCTTGTTAATTTTAACCATTAATTTTATTTTTAGGTTTGTTCACTAACCCTCAAGATTTAGAATTTATCACCATAAAAACCTCTAACCCTTATTTTTCTTTCAACGCGATTCTCTTCTCATCCCATACTCTGTGAATGTCGCATGCCTTTAATTATTTTTTTTGCCATTTCAATTCTAGAAAATATGTATAGGTCGCAATAAGTTTTCTTGTAATAGTAATTAGGATTTATATTTCCGCCTTTTAAGTTTTCTGCCTTTCCCCCGGATTTTTGGTTATGTACCCCCTAATCCCGAAGCCCTGTAATAGCGTATGATTTATTTTCCGCACTTTATTTTCCTGTAAATATATTAACTGCGTGGTTAATAAAATAGGGAGTGACAATATAATTAATCAATCGCTAGCTAATCTTAACTCAAAGATAAATATCCGAATCTAACACACGTGATTGCTGCACACACACACCTTTAGCGTAACTCCTCTTATGCTGTCTTTCGATCAAAAATAGTCAAGTCCTTCGGATATAGGGATACTTTAGCTTGTTGCCTATAAAAAATCATCAGAAAAAGATCATAGTCCCTTCGAGTTGCCTACGATTAAGCATGATCTTGTCCCTCGATGTTGCCTTGATAAATGATGATCGTCCTTTTGAATGCTAAGGTATCTTTACTGGTTGCCTACAAATGACTATTCACATCCATTCCTAAAGGCTTCCTGCCTTTCTTATGGTATGGATAGTCTTATGACAAACGATGACCCGATCACATCCAATGAAAAGACTACCTGCCTAATAATTGGTATGGATAGCCCTTTCAAACGAAAGACTTAAAGAACAAGAAAGATCGTAATCTTAGGGTAGGTGCTGTTAAATGCTTGCTCCACATTCAATTCAAAAACTAAATAATTTTCCCACCTCTTTTCAAAATAATTTCCAAAAGGCTACACTTTATTTACAAAGTTAAAGTCCTTATTCAAAAATCTTTTTCTAAACACACACTACACTTCTTTTCAAACAAAAACAAAGTGAGCTAAGCAATGAAGAGCCCATGGATAACCATGGATACAAGGGGTTCTTACACCTTCCCTTTGTATAACCTGCCCCCCGAACTCAATATCTTTTAAAAGGTCTTTCATGTTCTTTTTGCCTTTCCAAATTGGATAAAATAAAAGTCGGTGGCAACTCTTGCTATCCGCAACATTTATTAAAGTTAGTTCTCCCACTGTATTACAGGGTTAATGGGTGTTGTATGAGGGAATTAGGGAATAAAAATGGTGATTTCTGAGTTTTACGCAGTGTAGGTCGACCTACACAACAACATGAGTCGACCTGAACAACCTAAAATGGCAGAAAATCCACTTTCCTTCAGCATGCGTTGACCTATGAATTTTGTGCGTCGACCTGTAAAATTCCTTGCGTAGACTCATGAGTAGACCTGAGCTAACCCGAGAGAGGTAGAAAACATCCATGCGTCGACCTATGAATCCCTTGCGTTGACTTGAAGATTTCCATTTTTGGCAGATTTTGTAAAGACCATAACTTTTGATCCATAATTCCGTTTTATGTGTCGTTTGAAGCGTTAGGAAGCTAATGAGATTAACTATATGATAGTATAAATTTGGTTGATGTTGAATGGTTTAATTTTGATGTTAATATATGGATAACATGTGATTACTTATGTGTGCATTATGAATTAATGACTTGTGACTAATATTCATGGATGTGTTAAGTGATGTGATATCCATGATATGTTGGGATGAATATATATATATACACTATTTGAATGTGTCTTGTTGATAATGATCATTTAAGTGTGTATGTATCGAGATGTGGATTGAATAATGATGATGCTAGAATTGAATTCATGTGATTGATTGATGTGTGTTAAGTGATGCATTGTTTGGCATTGAAGTCATGTTATGTATATGGTGCAATGTTGGAAAGACGTGATTATGTAGTTTAAGAGATAGAGATCGTCTTAAATGCATGAGTCTTGTTTTGTTGCACACTTACACAAGCATGAGTCTTTGAAAGTGGCAATGTCGGGTAATCTTGCGAAGATTATTTGCTTGTCCCAATTCTAACGCCGAATGGGATTTGAAAGCTTAACACCATATGTAGCTTTGAGGTGGTTATCTAGTCTATAGAGGAAAGACAATCGGCGTGACCGAAAGTGATAACGGATGGGATCCACATGCATATCGCATTGAGTCACACTTGAGTCGCACGTTTCGGTGTGAAATGTTGTTGTTGGTGTGATTTATGTGATATGAATTGTGTGGAATGATGTTGGTAGATATGCATATATGTGGATTTGTGATTCATTTGATATGAATGGTTGTTGTGTTATGAATGTAATATGTGTGATTGAAACATATGTGATGTAGATGTGAATTTATATGTACTAATGATATATGTATATATGTGTGGATATGTGAATCATTTTTTATTGATGATGATACATGGGGTAAGAGAAGTGATTACATGTATACTTGTGATATTAATGACACGATTCCAATGATGTAAATATATTTTATGATGTTTTGTGAAATGGGATAGATATGAATATGTGCATTTGGTGATATATGTTCATACTTGTGATACATCGGTGAATCTTGTACATGTCTATATATTTGGAAAAACATGTATATGTGATTATGTTAAGATAACTTGTATATTTAGAATATGATTATGTTTGAATACAATTGTTACTTCGTGAATGTTGTCGAAAAGGATATGTACTTAGAATCTATATGTTGGTGAAATGTGATTATGTACATTATTTAGAAATCATGTTTGATTATGTGGAATTGAATGAGCTAGGTTGTATGACATGAATATGTGAATCTTGATTAACTGCATATGATTCATGTTTATGGTAAGAGTGGTGAATTCTTGAAAGGTATTCTTGTTGTGTTTTACATTTCCCATATTATGTTTATCTATAATAACTTGAATTCTCACCCTTCTGTTTGAATGTTATCCTTTATTGGTAACGCGCAGATTTTCGAGGATAGTGGTGCTTCGAAGGAGGCTTAGCTTAGAGATTTAGATCTCTTGTAGAGTGTCGTGACTAAGTAGTCATTTGTGCTCTGGTCATATGTAACACATGGGATTTGGGTTTATATTTTATGACTCGATGTTATGAGATATTTGTTTACTCATATTGTATTCCGTATTTGAATATGATATTTTGTTGATGAGTGGCCTTGAGCCGAGATGTTGAGACATGGTGGATAATGTATGGGAATCATCCGATTTTACCATTTATTTGATGAGATGATTATTCTGCTGTGGTTTTGCATGTTGTTTTAAATCCCGTGTTATTTGGAAATGACCATTGCATGTTTAAAGATAAAATGTTGTTTTATTTAGAAATATGTGTAACGCCCTCGTGAGATGCATGCTTCTTTACTCTGATTTACGCAAATATATGCCTTACTTGTTTAGTATAGAATTGGGGGTGTTACAATGTTGGTAGGTTGGGATAGTGGTAGTTTGTGAGAATGGTGTGTGTGGTTGGGTGTATGAAGTATATGGGTTTTGGTGATGATAATGTTGGCTTGGGGTATAAGGTGGTTGTGTTGGAATGAAAGCTTGTTGGGTGTTACGGAAATGTTGTTGGGTGTTAGGGATAGGTGGTCAAGTTTGTTGGAAGTTTGAGGGAGATGGTTGGTTACGAGGGTCAAATAAGAATCTATTTGGTGATAAATAAAAATTTGTTACAGATATATACCATGCCATGTATTCTCGGCTCGGTTTACATTCTTGAGGCATGATTTTCCCCTGTAAGACAGTTCTATGGAGATTATGCCATTGACGATGCTCATTCTTGTAATGGTCTCTCCAATCCTCGTATGGCCATTGATCGGTTAGTTGACTTTTGTGATACTCTTCCATGCAAGTTGGAGGACACAATATGTCCTGTTGAATGCCAAACTGGAAATTAACCCTATCTGAATGATGCATTTCAACTTAAGTGAAACTAATTATAAAATTTTTTGAACTCCACACGTCACTATCAGTTAATCCAGATCTTCAAGTTCGATATAAGGCCTCCATGTAAACAGTTAAATACATTCAAAGGATTAGTTAAAAACTGATTATATGAAATAATATTAATTGAGTTAAGTGTTAAAGATATTGCATCAATCGGCTTGAAATGATCGATGAACGCTTGATATCCAGAAGCACAATGATGGGGTGTTTTTTTCCGTAATTCATCCCATTTGTTGACTACCTAAAAAAGAAATAATTATTACCTAATAAAATACATAATAAACATATTTAAAAAAAATATTAAAACGTACTTGGTTGCATATGGAAATTGGTATGGGTTAGGATTCATTGGTGTCAATCTCGGCATTCTCGACCACCCCCAAGCCTGAAGTAAGACTCCACAACTAGCAAAATTATGCATTTCTTCTTTGGTGCATCTACACAAGTGTTTGTATAGATGCTCTAAAGTTGCAGATCCCCAACTATACTTACCTGTTTTATTAAAGTCAGATAATAATGGTAAATACTGCAGATCCCCAACTATACTTACCATTATTATCCGGAAATAATAAACCACAAAAAGCAACAAAATGTAAACTCTAACTTTTTGAAGAATTTCTTCGATGGTGGAATATGCGGTTAATGTCATGTGGTTTTCGTATTTTTCTCGGAGCCAAGTCATTTTAATGAATTGGCCTTTTCTAGTTGTGGCTGTCAGTGGTTCACCCAGTAGATCTTCAGCGATAGAATAAGACACAAATGTAGATCCACCAACGGCGACACCATTGATACGTAAACCCATCTACATATGAACATTTTTAAGTGTGATGGTGCATTCACCCGTTGGAAGATGAAAAGTGTGTGTTTCTGGTCGCCATCTTTCGCATAAGATGAGAAGAAATTTTCTATCTACACCATATGAGGTAATGTCGATGACATGACCAAATCCTACTTGTTCTAAATACGGGCGGATCATTTCGTCGACTTCGACAAAACTATGTGAACGAGGACGAAATTTATATATATCCTAAAATAAAATAATAACAAGGAATGAGGCTTTTAACCAAAAATTATAACAATAGATGACTAAAAAATAATGAAGATACTTACATATGCAGCAATGTTGCTTGGTGTTCCTCAGTGATCTTCTCCGTAGGTTCACAAAGACATTTTCAATAGGTGGGTAAAAAATTGTAGGTTAGAATTGTATGATAATTGAAAAAGAAGAAAATATAGTGTATGTAAATTTGAATTAAGAAAGGTATTTATATGGAAGAGAATTTAAAATAGTTGGAAGAAAATTAATTGAGGGGGATTAAATTTGTGAGAGAATATTAAATTGAATGCATTGACCCGTTACGAAAGTCCGCACCTGGAATGGGCGGACCCATTTATTATTCTTTGACTTCCACAGGTGCATTAGGCAGAGCTATGAAAATTTCCTCTACCAATTATTTCTATCCGCAGGTGCATTGAGCGGACCCATTTAATGCTTGTTGATCTTCGCAAATCCAAATGGCGGAGTTGTACCTTTTCCCTGACATCCACAGATCCATTGGGCGGAGCTGTATAAATGTTATTCTTAGTCAACGAAATTTCAATAGTGTATTAATAATGCCATCCATATTTTTATACTACACAAGCATCTATATTTTTCACACTATTGCATCTAAATTTTTCTTTAGTACACACAACTCATAAGCTCAGCAAAGAAAATGTCTGCATAACATAAAGTGAATGCCCATCACAAAGGAGAGATTCAAATATCTGATGTTGTTGGGATTATTTTTGCAGATACAGAAATTTGTTGTTTGAAGTTAAGCAGAAATGCTAACTTCGATTACTTAAGGAGTAGGTTGGAATCAAGGCTGCAAGCCAGTTTGATATCACAAATAATTTACCGAAATGTAGTTTTTTTTTTCAGAAATGACCATGTGCAATTTGTTGCACTGAAGGTCCGAGATGATGATGATGTCGAAACAATGTTTCGGAATCATGAAATATCGGGTTTTGATTTCATTGATCTCTGCATAAAATTTCAACAACATGAATAACCTCAGCCATCACAACTAATCAACCTACAAGAAGAAGAATCTCCATCAATAATTCCCAATGAAAATGCTGAAGAAGACGATGATGAAGAAACTAAGGCATAAGCTAATGATTTGTTTACTACTTAATTCAAAATAGATGCAATTAACGGAGATGAGAAACACATTCCAGTTGAGAATGTAGACTTTCCACTGCCCCACCTTACAACATTGCATCTAACTGAAAACCAACCATCATTTTCATGGCCACACAATCCCGTCTTCCGTTGGAGGGTGACATATCTGTGGGAAACCATTTTAAAACCAAAGCCGATTGTGATCTTGCCATCTCAAAATATCATATGAAACAATTTATTGATTTTACGGTGAATTTTTTTGACAAAAGAGATATCACATATGTTGTAGAAATGCTACGTGCAGGTTTCGAATTTTGGCGTCCTATCGAAAAAGAAGCGACCTATAGGAGATATGCATTATGAACCCCCCACATAGTTTCTCAAAAACTATATTTAATCAGGACCATCGGCAACTTAGCTTTCAGTTGATGTGTCAACATTTAATGCCTCTTGTAGATAAATACCCGTCAACTAAGGTGAGCGTGTGTATTAGTGAAATTGTATCTAAATTCAAATTTACTCTTTCGTACAAGAAAACATGGATTACAAGGAATAAAGAAATAGAACACGTATACGGTAATTTGGAGAATTCATACAATGGTAGAAATGCAAACACTTCCGGTATATACAGATAACGGCACTGTAGTCAATGATAGACAAATTTTCCACCGACTTTTCTAAGCATTCCAACCAAGCATAAAAGGGTTTGAATATTGAAAACCTATACTTCAGATTAATGGTACTTGGTTATATGTTAAGTACAAAGGTATGCTACTAATGACGGTAGCACAAGATGGCAACAGTAATATCTTTCCAATTGTGTTTTCTCTTGTGGAGGGTGAGACAGCAGATGATTGGGGCTTCCTTTTAAAGAACTTGAGAATGCATGTAACCCCTCATGCTGGCCTGTGTTTAATTTTAGACAGGCATGCATCAATTGAAAGTGCGTACTGTAACGACCGTTTTATTCTAATTATTTAAGTTGTTGTGTGTTGTGTGAATTAATTGATGGTTATGTGAATTATGTGTTAATTATGTGCTTAATTGACATTATGTTATTTTATTGAGAGTTAGTGGTAAATAACATGAGTTAGTGAGATTATTAATAGTAATGTAATGAGACTAGTGATATTGGGCCTAAGTTACTGTTAGTAAGTGAGAGGTGCTAATTAGAGCCCATTAGTAATAATAAGTTAGTGAGGTTTAACAAAACAAGGGAATTTAGAGAATAGAAATTTAGAATTTGTTTTTGGTGAAAGAAGAGAAAGAGAGAAGAGAAGAGGAGAAATCTAGGTCAAATTCCAACATTGAAGCTTAGAGTTGTCTTCAATCCAAACCTAAGGTAAGGGTGGGATTCTTTCATGATATAGGATTGTATGATGGTAGTTACGGTGGGGTTTTGATTATATGTTGAGTATTCATGAATGTGTGAATTGAAATTGTTAGGGTTTATGATAGATTTCCATGAAATTATGTTCTAAACATGTTTTTGATGATGATTGTTGTTAATGGATGTTCAATACTGGTTATATGTGCCTTAAATTGTGGTTTGAATGAGTTTTGGTTGGCAAAAATTGGATTTAAGTTGGTGTTGAAAGTGCTGAAAATGCACAAAATTTTGCTGTTCTGGTGTCATCCGTCAGGCGAGCACTGAGAGAGCGTGCGCAGGGCGAGCACCGGGCGAGTGAGGTTTTTTTGTGGTCACGCAACTGACTTGGAGCGCCGGGCGAAGGATTTCTTCCGCCGGGCGAAAATGCCCTGTTTTGTGAAAATTTAAATGATCATAACTTTTGATCCGTAACTCCTTTTTTAGCGCCGTTTGAATCTCCGTAAAATTGAAACCAATGCATATCTAATGAAATTTATTTGAATAAATTAATTAGAAATTTCTTGAATTGTATTTTCCAATTAATGATGTTTTGTGAAGTTGAATGTTTGTATGCTGTAAAGACGTCAAATGAGACGTGATAAATTACTATCATAGTAATGATGTTGTTGTTGACATAGAACATTGGTATTGAGTTGATGTTGTCCGAGACGATGTTGTTGTGTATCATGAATGTTTTATTTTGTGGATGTGTATCATTGGGTCGCATCCATTGCATAGTTTGAGACAACTTGAAAATGGAAACCACGACGGTGGCCTTAAATGGAAAAGTGACGATGGCCCAAGAGGCAAATGTTTGAGACGGGAGTTTTACTCCAAATGGTACCACATGCATACGCATATTGTTTTGTCGCATTTGAGTTGCATTTTGAATTGTTGTGATTATGAAGTGTATTTATTATGTGTTGATGAGATAATTGCAATTTGAATATGTTGTGATGATTAATTAATAACATTGTTGTTGTGGTGCAAGTGCTTAAGTTGGGAAGTGGTGAATTGTGTATGATCTTATCTTTGCTATAAGTCTTATCATACGTTCCTTTATACTGTGTGATATCTCACCACTTCTATTTGAATGTTACCCTTTGTTGGTAACGTGCATGTATCGATGAGGAGTAGCCGTTGTCTTTAGTAGGTCGAGTTGGTGTCTATTTCTCTGATACGTAACACTCGGGGCGATTGGCGCCTAGTTGTCTTTTGTTTCGTTTTGTCATGCTTATGTTGGATTATGATGTTGTCTTTTGAAGAATTTTGTGTCTTGTGTTTTCATATTGAACCAAGATGCTTCTATTTTAAGTTTAAGAAATTATGAATTCCGCTGCGATGTTTTAAAGTTGTTTTGATTTGAATGACTATTGGATTATGATTCCTTTCGTGGATATGTGTTATGTATCTTTATTCACGAGCTGTTATGTTGTATGTTTTAAGCTGATAATATGACGCCTCAAATATGTTATTTTTGTGATTTTTGCACTCTAATTTCCATATTAAATCGTGGGGTAGATTTGGGGTGTTACACGTACAATAATCTAGACAATGGTTGTCATGATCCTCCATCTGTACATGTCTACTGTATCAGACATATCACATAAAATTTCATGAGGGAAATCAAAGACCGTAACCTCCGAAAAAAGTGATCAACATGGGTATGTATCTATTTCATCACCTTATATCTTTGTAATTAATATTTATATATTAGTAACCCATTTTTGTAACAAACAGGTTATGCTTTAAACCAACGAACATTTCACTACTATCGAAATGAAATTGACATGGCTAATGGTGATGCTTTAAGGTGGTTAAACAATATTCCCGTGGAAAAGTAGACGACGGCATTTGATGGAGGTCGGAGTTGGGGACACATGACAACAAACCTATTAGAATCGATGAACTTAGTCTTCAAAGGCACACGTAATCTACCCATTACGGTGTCGGTACATGCAACATACTATAGGATGGGATCACTATTTGCTGAAAGGGGTGCTAAGTGGAGTACAGTTTTGAATTTTGGATAAACATTTACAGAAAGATGCATGAAGGTGATGAAAGAAGAAAAAGCAAAATCCATAATGCACCAGGTAAGAATATTTGACTACAGTCATAACAACTTCAGTGTGAAGGAGACAATGGACCATGGTGAGGGAAAGCCTATGGAAGATTACAAGGTAAACCTAAGAGATCTTTGGTGTGACTGCGGAAAGTATCAAGCATACTGTGTTCCTTGTCCACACGTTATTGTTGCATGTTCCGTGGTGCGCCAAGATGCATATCCTCTGTTGTCTATGTTTTACAGGGTCGCAAACTTATTTGGTGTTTACAGCACATGTTTTCCAGTTCTACCATTAGATGAGTATTGGCCCACTTTTGATGGAGACCAAATTTTCCATAATCCAATAATACGGAGGAATAAGAAAGGCCGCCCAGTGAGCTCACGTATTAGAACAGAAATGGACAGATATGATAAGTTAGAGAGAAAATGTGAGTTGTGTCGTCCTCCTAGTCACAACTGAACTCATTGTCTGAATGTTGGAAACAGTAATAACTAGTATTTTATTTTATTGTTAAGCTTCTCAATTTTATGCACCATTAGTAATTCAGTGTTTTCCATGATTTAATGACGTTTAATGACCACAAAGATCTTTCACATTTAATATAAATAACAACATTATAGTTAGGACAAAACAAACCACAACAAGGTATAAAAACAACACATACAACATATATCAAAAAATATACAAACACTTAACATCAACATTTAACCTCAACAACATTAGCTGATCCAAACAAATATAATTACCAAACACATCAACATATTTAGGAGATTACAACCGTCAACACAATATCATCTGGTCCTAGCATCATCATATGGACACAAGCATCATTTGTCACAGGTTTCCAAGAACGAGTTACTCCATTTGGGCCAGACACTTTAACTTGCCTGTCAATTCTCCTTATCTTTTCACCCTCATGGATGAGCTCATCTAACCAGCGGAGCAAGTGCCATTGAAAATGCTTGAAGGTCTGCGTGTTCTAGAGTTTGATCTTCATCGGAGGCTTTATTGGCGAAAATATAACATGCGCATCTCTTTTCATCATTGGAAACGTTAGAAACATTATTGCAGAAAGAATTAAGACTGAAATAAAGAGATGAGTGGTAAGTGTTGTGAGTACCAACTGAGGAAGGGAATTCTATTTATAAGGACAATGTTAAAATATAAAAATAATTAAATAATCAAAGGCTCAGAAAAATTGTAGTTGCGGATCTGAAGTTAAATAATAAAATAATCAAAAACTCCGCCAATTGCAAATGCGGATCTGAAATTAAATAATAAATTAATCAAAAGCTCCTTCAATTGCAGTGGCAGATCTGAAATTAAATAATAAAATATTCAAAAACTCCGCCAATTGCAGTGACGGATCTGAAAATAAATAATAAAATATTCAAAAGCTCCGCCAATTGCAGTGACGGATCTGATCTTAAATAATAAAATCAACCAATGCGCTCTATCAATTGCAGTGATATACTTGTATTTAAATATTAAAATTAATAATAAAACATTAATATATATTAAAATAAATATGTTAAAGTATCTAAATATTTATAAACATATTATAAAATTTAAATTATAATTATTATAATATTTATCTTAATATATATTAATTTTTTATTATTAATTATAATATTTAATTATAATATTTAAATTTATTATTTATTATTGTTAAAAAAAAGGGAATAACACTGCTATGCCCATTCATTAGGCGGATGTTCCATGGAAATTGAAGGCTCCGCCCATTCAAAGGGCGGAGGTACCATAATCACGTTATTTTTCTAAAAAGATGGTACATTGGTAATAAATTCCACAATATCATTCATTCACCAACTTTCTTTCTCTCTCTACAAACACCTTCTCTTTTTTTTCACTCTCTCAAATCAAACTCATAATTTTCTCCCAAAATCACAACAACTTCATTCAAGTTCATAAGAACTCAAGAGCACAAAATCTCAAAAATCATCAAACTCTTCAATCTTCCACTCTTCGATCTCCGAATCACTAACACCGAATCTTCCCCCTCCAGACGATGCCGTGAACAACACTGGAGCCGCCAAGATTTCGGCCAAAGCTCCTCCGTTCATCGTCACCAATTTCTGCAGCAATATTTCCATGCAACGCCTCCCTCAATTCGTCGTGATTTTTGCGGCGATCTCCTCTCCTCTCTCTTGCGATTTCAACGGTCAATTCTTCTTCGTCTTCGCACTTCAATTTGATCTTCGAATCCGATAATTTTTGAATCTTGATGATGAACATTAATTTTTGAATTTGAATATTAAATTGAGATGTTAATGCCTGATGATAATCTTGTTGTTGTTGTTTATAGTGGAACTTAATTGAAGAGGTTGTTAATTGTTAATTGAAGAAGAAATTTGTTGTTGCAAATTATGCACTCTATGTGTTTGTGATAATGATTGTTGAGATTGTGGTTGCTAGTTCCTGGATAATATTGTTGAAATTTAATTGGTGATGGATAATTGATGTTGTTGTGGTGCTTAATTGATGATAACTTTGTTGTTGTTGATATGAAGTTGTGTGTTAATCTTGAATTTGCTAAATGATAATTGCGTTTGTTGTTAATTGATGCAAATACACGTGTTGATCCTCATTATTCTTGAAGATTAATTGTTGATAGTTGATTCTTGAATTTCAATGAATAATATTTGTTATGAATGGATGATGATAACTTTGAATTGGCTTGGTGATAATATTGCATGTTCATATTTGTTGGTAATGGTTTGAAAATTATTCATGAGCACTTGTTTGAATATTGTTTAGTGTTACTAAGTCTTGATAACATTTGAAGATGAGTGGTGTTGCTTCATGAGTCGAATTGTGTAAAAGCCTTGAAATATATCGGTGTTATTGCTTTGATTATTGATGATGATATTGTTGCTTGAATTTAATGAACATAATTGTTGCTAATAGTTGTTGGCAAATGATAACCAACGTTAATTGATGTTCATAATTATTGTGTATTTTCTTGGTTTCATGAGTAGCGTTTTTGTGTCTCTTTGCTTGTTTTAGTCATAATTTCCTAATTGTGATGAGTTTTTTGCGAATGCGATTAATATAACTTGAGTTTGTTGATGATTCTGGAGCCATTGGTGAACTTTTTAGCCAATTTCGAGACAACTTTTTCCTACTATTTCGCTACTGCAAGCACACGAAATCGCCAAAAAGTCTCACTTCCGGGCGGAATTAAGTCAAATCGAGTTTGTCTTTGAGTTCGTTGGAACGTTTGCAATCAACCATGCGATTTTCTTTCAATTCCGAGTCGATGATTTTTTACGTTTATTTCCCAATTTTGTGTTTTTTACTTCCGATTGACATGTATTTTGTGCTTTGACTTGTATTTGACTTGTATTCATGTTTACTTACCTAATTGTATACTAATGCACTTGTGTGTGTTTGATTCGGATCTATTCTATACATACTTTGCATTTTGACATAACCATTTTATCGTTTTGTGCCATAATAATGTGAACCGAAACATGCTTTGGTACGTTAGAATGTGATGTTTGATTTCGATTTCGGTAGCTTTTAATTCATGTTGTCATTGCTGTCCGGATTTGTAAATGTATGCCAATTAATGTTTGGAAATTCAATTGTTGCATTCTTATGCTTGTCTATGCGTTTAGAGATGAATCGTGTTGTTAGATTCCACTTTCAGTGCAATTTTGTTTGCGTTTTTACATATGACGCGGTGTTGTCCCATTTTCAAAATACATGTTAAATATCGATTTAATTCATGATATGTGGTTCATTATTCTTGTTGACATGTTTCTATGATATCGGTGCCATTTTTGTTCGCTTCCGGTGCTATCTTTCATGCGCTTGTTTGTATAGCGTCATTGCTGCCCCGTTTTTTAATTCTATGTTTCGATGCATGTTTCATTCTTAGTTCTTCATAATTCACTATTGTTTAGGCTTGTTATTTGATTTTGCAACTTTGGTTGCGTTTACATGTTATTTCTAATGAGTTTGTTAGCTTGTGCAAGGCTTGGAAGGTGACTTTTGACGGACGCATTCGCTTGGTGTTCCGCTTTATTTGCGGGACACGACATTGTCTTCGCTTGTGACTATGCAGTGTTTATTGCTTTGTTTGGATTGCGATTTTTCTGCAGGTGTGTTGTTCGGATGTGTACGAACGCATATTTTGACTCATGATTCACTTTCACACCGATGCTTGATGCTTATGCCGGATGATTAGACTTTCTGACTCGTCTTGTTATTGATGACAGCTTACACGAAGTTTTTCGGGTTTCTTACTTTTGCTGCTTGCTTATTACGAATTACTATCTGTTCGGTAACATTTATTGTTTCCCTTTTATTCTGTCTTGAATCATCCGTTGCCATGAAAAGTAGGATAGACATGCATTTTTTCCTTTTCAATTCCATGAGAAGTAGGATTGGGAGTCCTTGCCACTTGGCACGCATACTGGAAGTCCTCACAGAAGGCCATGTTTTTGTTTGCTTATCTTTGTACTTTGCAGCAGGGTGTTAGCGGTGCAATAAGACTCAACGAAGGCAACACCGTTGAGTTCTCATGGTAGGCAAGCGGAGAGGGTTCGTAATCGACCCCTGCCACGTTTCATCGAATCTATTCAGTTAGCGCGCGTTACACGTCGTTGCTTTTGAACTGTCCCCCAGATCTTGTTATCGAGTATGTCTAGTGGATAAGGATCTTGCAATCGGATCCCCACGCTTTATCTAGCTCGCATAGAACAAACGCTGATGCTTTGTGCATAAACGCACATGTTATTATTCCCTTTTCTTCCCATTGATAGCTTGTTTGCCTCGGAGGACTTTCCCCATGGGATAAAGCTCCCCTTGATAGCTTGTTTGCCTCGGAGGACCTTCCCTGTTGGCTAAAGCTCCTCCCTTAATGCCTTTTGCTTGTTTGCCTCGAAGGACCTTCCCCGTTGGCTAAAGAAACCCCATATCCCCAGGTCACTACTTCGGTAGTTGCTTGCTTTGCGAGTGGCGCTCGATTGTGTGTTATTGTATGCTATTGCGATGTACTTTCTTGTTGTATGTTATCCGATATGCATGATTTTTGCGATGCCTGTTTGCATTTTATTTGTGATTCATGTTCACACCCTTCACATGTATTCATGTTACATGTTTTCCTTACTAGTTTGCTTTATTATATGCGTGTTCCTGTTAAGTGCCTATTTTATCTATGATTCATGTTCGTATGATATTTGTGATTCATGTTCAGACTTCACATGTATTCCTGTTACATGTTTGCCTTACTTGTTGGCTTATTCACGCATGTATTCCTGTCACGTGTATGTTTTATCTGCGATTCCTGTTCATATGATATTTGTGATTCATGTTCATATTCACATGTATTCCTGTTACATGTTTGCCTTACTGGTTGGCTTATTCATGCATGTATTTACGTTACGTGTATGTTTTATCTGCAATTCGTGTTCGTATGATATTTGTGATTCCTGTTCACATTCACATGTATTCCTGTTACATGTTTGCCTTACTGGTTGGCTTATTCATGCATGTATTTATGTTACGTGTATGTTTTATCTACGATTCCTGTTCATATGATATTTGTGATTCATATTCACATTTACATGTATTCCTGTTACATGTTTGCCTTACTGTTTGGCTTATTCATGTGTGTATGCATGTTACATGTATGTTTGTGATTCATGTTCGCATGTTATTTGTGTTTCCTGTTCACACACCGGCACATGTATGCATGTAACATGTTGTGTTTGCGATTCCTGTTAGTATGATATTTATGATTCATGTTCACACTGTGATTCCTGTTCACACACTCACACATGTATTCCTATTACATGTTGTTTTTGCGATTCCTGTTCGCACGTTATCTCTGATGCTTGTTCACATGTTATATTCATGTATGCCTGTTACATGTCATATTTTACGATTCTTGTTCGGATGTTCTTATTTGTGATACTTGTTCACATGCTTTTTGCGATGCCTGTTCACATGCTTACTTGATGTTTGTTAGGATCTTTGTGATATTACTTACTCGTTGCATGCTCCCTTAGGTGCTCGATTCGGTCTTACTAGGAGACGTGGATTGAGATAGAAATAGAACGTAGTTAGCCAAACTACAGCGCTTTGATTTCTCCATTACACGTTGGAGGTGCGTAGGCACAGGGTACGAACGCCCTAGCAAATGACTTTTAGACTTTTCTTCTTTTTATTTTGTTCGACTTTTTCTTTTCTTCTTATCTTACTTATCCTTCCATTGCATGTTCCCTTTGCACATTGCATGTTACACACACACCGTTAGATTAGAAACTAGCAAGAATGGATCATGTGGAATACCACAGACGTGATGGGTGCTAATACATTCCCCTTGCATAACTGACACCCTTACCCTTTCTCTAGTTGCTTTAAGTTCAAAGAGAACTATCATACTCCACCATAAAAAGTGTAGTCACTTGAAGCTACACCACTCTAATAATCTTCACATTGTCTTCACTGACAACATAGTTCAAAAACTATCATACTTTACCATGAAGAATATATTTCACTTTTAGCTAAACCACTTCAAGAATTTCACATTGTCATCAGCGAAAATCATATACTTTATCATGAAGAATATATTTCACTTGAACTTAAACTACTCCAAGAATTTCACATGTTAAAAACTTATGGTACAACTTCCATGTTGGCAGGAAGATCTTAAACCGATGACATAATCTCATAGTACACCTTGCATCAATGCTCACACACTAACCACCAACCAACACCTTATGTAATTTTGATTGTATCAACAGATCTTTGATTTGAACTTTCCACAAATAAAAAACAATTATTTCATTAATTTTCTCTAGCTCAAACTATATACTGGAAATTATGACTATAGCTCAACAATTCTTTCACAACACTATCCTTCTTTTGTGATGTGGAAGATCAAATAAAGCTGCAACCACCGAGCATACTAAGAACTTCTATCCTCGAATTGAAACAAATTTTTTTTGAAATAAGTTATTGGGAAAATAGCAAAGAGAAAATAAAAGAACATATTCACAACACAAAGACATAAAGTAAAAACTTAAAAAACGGAGAAAAAACCACACTCGTTGTCAAATAACAACAAGAGAATAACACTATGTGAAAATTGTTATAACACATGATTTATTCTAAACCACCCCAAGTTCTCAATACACTCACACCCCTAAAGCAAATATAAATTACATCTCACAATATTTTAACATAAATATATAGAGAACAAAAAAAGTAGAATACAAATTTAAAGTATTTTTTACTAATGCATTTTGTAATGAAGAACTTAAATATTTTATATTATCTTAAATTCTCTCCAACCTTACAAAAAAGTAAGCGATGTTGTGAGAGTTGGATCAAACTCTAGTGTGTCAAAGAGTAGCTTCCAGTTTTAACAGAGAATGTGTCAAAGACCTACATACTATAGGCGAAGTGTGTTCTAGTATGTGGGTGTCGAAATGATAAGGTTGTTAGTATTTCAAATTTGACCTGTTTGTCATGTCCAATTGTTTAGGTTAGCTTGTACCCTAAGTTGGCTTGTAATGGGTATTGTGAAAAAGCCCATTAGTTTAGTATGTTAGGTTTATTATAAATAGCATATTAGTCTCTCATCATTGCATACTGCAAATCCTAATTTATGGTGAGAGGGTTATTTGTTATTCTTCTAACACTTGTAATATTGATTGAAAGAGAAAATAAAGAATAGCAGTTATAACCAATTCCTTGTTGTTCTTTTTACTTCCCATTGTGTTCCCTATTATACTTTGCTCTTGGCATCATTTTCACAACAAATTGGTGCAGTGAGCATGGAGAAGATGCCTTAAACAAAGTATGAGATAGAAAAGTTCACCAGAGTGAACAAATTTGGTCTGTGGCGCTTGAAGATGAAAGCTCTACTGGTTTAGCAGGGTTATTTGGAAGCATTGAAGGGAGTGGCGTCTATGGACAATGCGTTAACAGAAAAAGAAAAGACGGCCCTGATAGAGAAAGCCCGTAGTGCAATTTTGTTGAGCGCTGGTGATAAGATTCTTCGACAGGTAACAAAGAAGACGACGACATCAGGATTATGGGTGAAACTTGAAAGTTTGTACATGACCAAATCTCTGGTAAATCGATTGTACCTGAAGCAAGCTTTGTATTCATTCAAGATGATCGAAGACAAAGTGTTGGGTGAGCAGTTGGATATGTTCAACAAGCTGATTCTTCATCTTGAAAATATTAATGTGAAGATCTATGATGAAGATCAAGCGTTGTTGCTGTTGTGCGCTTTACCTAAGTCACATGCCCACTTCAAAGAAACTCTCTTGTATGGGAGGGAGTCTATCGCCTTCGAAGAAGTTCAATCATCCTCGTATTCTAAGGACTTGAACGAACGAAAGGAGCATAAACCTTAGACAGCTGGTGAAGGTTTGGCTATTAAGGAAAAATTCTTGCGAAAGGATGGTAAGTTCGACAAGAAGAAAGGTAAAAGTCAAAAGAAGCCTTACAGTGGCAAAGCATCTAGTATTTGATGCTATCATTGTAAGAAGGAAGGTCACACAAGAAAGATGTGCCTTTAACGCCTGAAAGATCATGGAGGTAAGGATAATGGAAATGTAACCATTGTTCAAGATGATTTCGAATCATTTGATGTTCTTTTGGTTTCAAGCAGTGACTTGAGTAAGAAGTAGATTATGGATTCAGGTTGTACTTGGCAGATGACTCCAAACAAAGACTTGTTCGAGGAATTATGTGATCAAGATGGCGGATATGTATTGCTGGGTAACAACAAAGCTTGTAAGATTGCAGGTGTTGGATCTGTGAGATTCAAGCTCCATGATGAGTCAATTAGGTTTTGAATGAAGTCATGTATGTTCTTGATTTAAAGAAAAATTTTATTTCTCTTGGTGAATTCAACAAGAAAGGTTATCTTTTCCAAGGAGAAAAAAGTATCCTAAGATTCATGAAGGGGTCGAAGGAAGTCTTGAGAGGCATGAAGAAACAAGTCTTGTATACCCTTGAGGATGAAGTTGTAAGTGGTTCGACAGATGTTTCATCCACAAAACCTTTGTCGAAGACAGAAATTTGGCACATGAGATTGGGCATGTCAGTGAAAGAGGTCTGGTCGAATTAGGAAAACAAAATCTGCTTGGTGGAGACAAAGTCGAAAAGCTGAAGATTTGTGAACCATGTGTACTTGGAAAATCTTGCAAAATGAAGTTCAACAAAGGAAAACAAAGAACACATGGATCCCTTGATTACATCCATGTTGATCTTTGGGGGCTTGCAAGGTGTCTGTTACATTCAAGAGCGAGATATTTTCTATCCATAGTAGATGATTATTCCAGAAAATTATGGGTATTCATCCAAAAGACTAAGGATGAAACTTTTAAGAATTTCAAAAGTTGGAAGACTCTGGTCGAAAATCAAACTAGCAAAAAGTTCAAGAGGTTGAGAACCGATAATGGCCTTGAATTTTGCAATGAGTCATTCGACAGTTTTTTGCGCTTCCTCTAGTATCGCAAGGCACATAACTACTACAGGTACTCCACATGAAAATGGTTTGGCTTAAAGGTTTAATAAAACTATTTTGGAGAGAGTTAGATCCATGATGACTAGCTTTGGATTAAAGAAGGTGTTTTGGGCTGAGGCTATTTCGACAATAACATATATGATAAACAAATGTCCTTCGACTGTGTTAAATATGAAGACACCTGAAGAAGTTTGGTCGGGACATCCACCAGATCTCGAAAAACTGAGAGTTTTTGGCTGCGTAGCCTATGTTGACATTAGGCAAGACAAGGTCGAGCCTAGAGCTTTGAAATGCATGTTCATGGGATACCCTAAAGGAGTCAAAGCTTATAGGCTATGGTGCCTAGAGCCAGGTCATAAGAAGAGTATCACTGTTCGAGATGTAGTTTTCAATGAAGTTTAAATGGATTTTAAGAAAGCTGATGATGTTGGTCGAAGTGCAAAAATATATGACGAAGAGCTGGAACAAGTAGAAATTCCTGTTGAGGTGGAGCATGTTGATGCTAAATTGCATATCCCAGATAAAGTCGAAGAAGAAGCAGGTGATGCTGAGGAAGTTAAGGAAAATGTCGATGACTACCTATTGTCAAGAGATAGGTCGAGAAGAGTCATCAAGCTATCTCAGAGACTTGGGTATGCAGATCTTATACCTGATGTCTTAATCTCTGCAAGTGAGGTTCTAAACGAAGAACCTAGAGACTATAAAGAAGTTATGAGGAGTCGAAATAAGACTGAATGAAACAAGGTCAAAGATGTAATGAGGGTGAAGGCTGAACTCAATAAAGAGTTCGATATGAAGGATCTGGGAGCAGCATCTAGGATTCTTGGGATTGACATCCCGAAGAGATAAAAAGCAGTCGAAGTTATGTTTATCTCAAGAGGCATACCTACGGAAGATTCTCGACAAGTTTGGTATGTCGAATTCAAAGCCTGTTATGACTCCAACAAACCTCAATTCAAGTTGAGTATTGATCAGTGTCCTAGTACTAATGTCGAAAGAGATTATATGAATAACATTCCATATGCTAATATAGTAGGTTCTTTAATGTATGTTATGGTCTGCACAAGACCCGACATAGCATACGTAGTAAGTCTCGTAAGCAGGTACATGACTAATACTGGAAAGGCTCACTAGAAAGCATTGAAATGGACTCTAAGGTACATAAATGGGTCTCTGAACAGAGTCTTTATTTATGGTTGAGCCTTGAGTGAAGATAGTACAACAGTAATCGAGGGATATGTCGACTCTGATTTTGCAGGTTGTATGGATTCCCGAAAATCTATTTTTGGATATCTCTTCACTATGTTTGGCACAACAATTAGTTGGAAAGAAACACTTCAAAAGGTTGTTGCTTTATCAACCACTGAGGCGGATTATATTGCCCTAATTGAAGTTGTGAAAGAAGCATGTGGCTTGAAGGTTTTGAGAATGAGCTAAAACTTCAAGGTCGATGTATCACTGTTAAATGTGATATTCAAAGTGTTATACACATGTTGAAGAAATGAGCATATCATGAGTGAACCAAACACATCGATGTGAGGTTGCATTTCATTAAGGAGTAATCGAGCGTGGAGAAGTCCAAGTACTAAAGGTTTCAACAGATCACAATGTTGCTGATATGATCACCAAGATATTGTCGAGTTGCAAGTTTTTCCACTATATGCAGTTGATAAAGCTGCATGAAGAAATCTAGTTTGTTCTTTGATGTTATAGAGTTTGTTCCAAGGTGGGAATTTGTGAGAATTGGATCGAACTCTAGTGTGTCGAAGAGTAGCTCCCTGTTTCGATAGAGAATATGTCGAAGACCTACATACTGTAGTCGAAGTGTGTTCCAGTATGTGGGTGTTGAAATGCTAGGGTTGTTAGTATTTCGAATTGGGTTGTTTGTTATGTCCAATTGTTTAAGTTAGATTGTACCTTAAGTTGGCTTGTAATGGGTATTTGTGAAAAATCCCATTAGTTTATTATGTTAGTCTCTCATCATTGCATACTGCAAATCCTAATTTAGGGTGAGAGGGTTATTTGTTATTCTTGTAACACTTGTAATCTTGATTTAAAGAGAAGGTAAAGAATAACAGTTATAACCAATTTCTTGTTGTTCTTCTTGCTTTCCATTGTGTTCCCTATTTTACTCTATTCTTGGCATCGTTTTCACAACAGATATAAAACTTTTTCAATATATATTTTCATCCAACCTTAACATCATCAAATGCATTTTAAATTTTCTCTTATTTTTCTCATTCTTAGAGCGACGAACCATATATTTTCTCTTTTTACACTCGTGAAATAAAATTATTTTAAAAATATCAAATTTTAGTTTGTGTTAATAAGAAAATTTAAATTGTTTTGAATGATCAAGAACCATATCAATACCGACAAAACTGTTTTATGTTTTTTTAAAGCCCTGATATAAATTAGTCACACTTCAACCATGACAACAATTAGGATTCTTATTTTTTTTGGCTTTATACCACCGGTTTAGTCCGGTTCGGGGGCGAGTTCTGGCATCAAGTAGTTCCATCCCCCTCCCGATCGCAGTTGCGGGGGATCGAACCTTGGTTCTCCCTACCAAATCCAGCGTCAATCACCACTGGACCAACTAGGATTCTTATTTAAACATGGTTCAAGTGTGTCACACCTATTACGAGACCTTATTTAACTATAATTTAATAATTAAAAATTTGAGATGATATATTGTAGTCCATTTTACACACCTTAAAAACTACTATTAGTACCGAAAACAGTAGCAAGTTGACATCAATTACAGATTTAGTATGCCAAGTTTAAAGATGCAAAATTGGATATCTCCATAATAGTTACATTTCATTTGCCATTACACGTCGAATACTTGGTTATAAGCAAAAATTCAATCAACAATATGTAATTACAATCTCTTAATAATATGTGAAAAATAACTATATATCTTTTTTTTTTTTCAAAAAAGTTTTTAGTTTTATATTGCAATTATTAGTTAGTGTGTTTAATAGTAGAATAATTAGAGAATATTGTAACCACACCACCACATGAGTAAGTGATATTATGATGCGGTAGCGCACACACACCCATGCGTGTCTTGCGCTTTCATGCCGGTAGAATGTCCCTCACCACGTGATCCCATATGTGTTCTGTAGCTTTTGCCTTACCCTTCTTCTTCTTTCCCACTTTCAGCATAAACTTTCTCTGCGATACTTCTTGTACTTTATTGCACCTCTGGATTCTGAAATAAGACTCTTTTGAATAATTTAATTGTTAATACAAGTAGTAACGTGTACTAGTTCATAAAGATATAGAGATTTGAAATATTAAACAGTTTAATTTTATGAATTTTATAAATTTAATATTCTTTTAATTTGAAGGTTAAATTGATGAAATTTAAGGTTCATTATGAACTTTTAGGTGGTGCAACTCAAAATTTTATTCGTAGAAAAAGTTGTTAACTTTTTTTAGTACTCTCCTCGTGGATTGATACAAATATTTATGATAGGAAAACTTTTGTTTTGTTGAGGAAGTTGAGAACTTTTAAGTTGTTTTGAAAATTTTGATTATCATATTAGCTCTTTAAAAAACAAGTGGCGAGTAATTTGGATTCTCCCTGATAATAAGACCCTTTTTTTATGAGAAGATTGAAATTAGATTTAGAGCGATTCTGAATATTTGGTACGTATTAAGGATTAAAATTTTTTAATTGTATCAAAGGTCTAGGTCTAAGTAATTAAAGGAAGGTGGTTATAATTATGGTTTTTTCACGTCTATGTTAAAAATAGAGGTAGAAGAAATTTTATCTTAGCCTTTAAGATTGAACAGGGTTGGATTAAAGGGGTGTATGAAATTGGGCAAGATGTTGTAAACTTTTTATAAATCATTTTTAACAACTAAATGTTGACAAACCAGTTTTGATGGCACAGTATAATACTAGTAGGACATAAAGTTAGATACATATACCATATCACTGTTGGTGCAGAGAAGCTTGTGGGGGTAATTAATGCAAGCATATGGTAGTGTTTGATCTAAGTGAATTCCATTTGACCAATTGGAATTGAAACATGTTGTGTTGGGATGATGAATGTTAGTGTGTATCATCACTAGGTATAGGCAGAATTCCCATTACAGGTAAACTGATGAGGTAAGGTGCCTTATCGATATCACGGCAGGTTTGTCTCCTGTTATTTGACCAATGCAGAGTGGAAAACGATTATTGGTTCCAATGTACAAGGGGGGCGCCACCCATGTTGTCTGACCCACACAAAGTCATGTCCTAATCATCCACTTTTCTTTGAGGGGTTTCAAGTTTTCAACCACTATAAAAACATAAATAAATATGCAGTTTTAAAAAGTAGGCCTTTTTCATACTCCATCCGTCTCATAATAAGTGTCTTATTTGAATTTTGCACGGTTCTTAAGAAAATGATTAGATGTGTTGGTTTTAATGAAAAAATTAGTATCATTTACAAAAGTATCCTTATTTATTATAGGTAGTGGAGTAGTTGAAAAAAGAAAAACGTAAAAGTTAATATATAGGGGTATAGTAGTGGAAAAAAAATAATAAATGTTGTATTGGTATTTTAAAGAGATATTTATTTTGAGAGATAGAAAAAGTACAAATGAGACACTTTTTATGAGACGGAGGGAGTAAATAATAAAAAAAAAATTTACGTTTATTAAAAATAACAGTTAAATATATGGAATTAATGGTTATGCACTGTCTGTGTAAAAATTTTTACACTATCAATCCATACCAACCATTCTTAATTATTATTTTATATATAATTAAAATAAAAGTCAAATATAATTTAAAATTTAACGGTTATAATTCACTGACGGTGTAAAACTACTTTACACCGTCTATGTATTCCTATTAAATGCTAAATATATACTTTTTTATTTTATATCAAAGACAGTTAGTAAATCGAATAAAAAGATATTTATAATACAGAAATAATTTAAAAAATATATATATTTAATATAATTTGTTGACATATAAGATCGAATACTAAAATTAAAAAGATATTTATAATACAAAAATAATTTTAAAATAAAAATATTTAATATAATTTGTTGACATATAAAATTATATATTTTTAAAGGCTTTTGTTTATAAATAAAACCAACATATACTTCGAAGATATATTATTATAATTAAAACCAAATAACTTTTTTATAAAGTTTACAAATTTTACTTTTAATTCCTATAAAATATTTTGAGAAATTTTAGTTCATGAAATATTTTATGATAATGTATCTTACCTCTTCTTTCAATTAAATTTACGGGGGTATGTGATATGAAATATTTAGACTACTTTTATTTAGGAGTGGAAAACTAGCATGTTGTTCTGCAAAAATCTGTAAAAAATAGATTAAGGAAAGCATAATTGAAGGTGCGGAATTAAAATATTGACATGCCTCACAAAAAATAAGAGTGTTCTCCACATATATTTTAGAAACTTATGTACAGTTGAAGATCAAATCACTTGTTTTAAATTAAATCTTCTTGATTTGCGAAAATTACTGAGATATATCTAAAAGAAATATTACAAAATTAAATTAAAACTGTCAGGATTTAAAACAGCATGCACTGGTGTTTTGGTTCAGCATGTTACAACATCTGTCTTCAATGAAACCTTCACACTCTGCTGTATCAGTTTGATCAAGATGTTACAACATTTTGCTAAGCATTTATCGTGAATCATGTTTTAGAAAAATTGCTATCAATCCTAAAACCATGGATCTAACAAGAATTCATACATGTTACTTTTGTTGATCTAACCCTTTTTGTAGTAGAAGTAGAATTATTTATTTGTGTATGTATTTTGAATAACACTCTTCTAGAAAGATCAAGAAAAAAAATGAAGGTAAAATAGAAGATCATGAAGTGTAGATCATCAGGATCCTGACTACTAAAGACCATCTTATCTAGAATGTTATTTGGGATATTTACAAGGGAGTCAAAACTCAACATTCCTTAGCAAGATATATAAATTTATGGCTTATTGTTTCCCAAACTAAGCCAAATTAAGTTGATGAATCTCTCATCGATGATCATTGGTCTCTTGCAATCGAAGATGAGTTAAATCAATTTGAGAAAATCAATGCTTGAGAACTTGTTCCCAAACCTTCATCTATTGTAGTAATTGGAACCAAATATGTTTTTCTCAACAAGCTTTACTAAATTGTTTCAAGAAATAAAGCAAGACTCGTTGCAAAAGCGTATAATCAACGTAGACATGAATTTTTATTAGGCATATGCCATTATAGCTAGATTAGAGGCCATATCGATGATTTTAGCTTTATCATGCATTTTGAATTTTAAAACTCTTTTGAATGGATGTAAAGAGTGTGTTCATGAAAAATTACATCCAAGAATAAGTGTATGTTGATCAACCTTCCAGTTTTGTAATCTCTTCTTTTCTAGAACATGTTTTCAAATTGAAAAAGGCTATGTACAGCCTGAAGTAACCTTTTAGAGCTTGATATGATCGTCTGAGCAAGTTCTGCTGAAAATAATTTTCAAAGAGGGAAGGTTGATAAAAACCTTTTCATCTAAAAAAATTTGAGCATGACATCTTATTAGTTAAAATTTATGTCGATGATACCATATTCGGTATTACTAAGGAGTTGTTAAAGATGTTGCAAAATGAAATCGAGATGTCAAATATGGGGGAATTTTGATACTTTCTAAGCCTTCAAATTCATCAATATAAAGAATTAACATTCATTAATCAAGAAAAGTATTGTAAAGAACTACTTAAGAGATTCAGGATGAACAAAGCTAAGGCTATTTCCACTTGAATGAGTATGTTATATAGCTTGGATAAATATGAGGGAGGAAAGTTAGTCTTAGAAAGCTGGAACTGAAGTATGATTAGTTTTCTCCTTTATCTCATTACATATTGTTTTGATATCATATTTGTTGTGTGTATTCATCTAATCAATTAGTAAACATTTTTACTAAAGTTCTTCTTATGGAGAATTCTTTTTCATAATAAGTGAATTAAGAATATTAAATAAATAATGTAGAGACTGAAAAATTTTAGATATATCTTCTCCTTCTTATTATTTTCTTTTTATATGTGTTTTACAAGATCTATGTGCTTGCTTTGTGTTATTTTTTTCCTTTTCGATAATGTCAAATGGGAAAAGTATACTATCATGAGGAGTAAGGTATAATTTCTATATTAGTAAAGGAGATTTTAAACACTCCTGTAACACCCCAAATCTACCCCACAATTAATAGGGAAAATCAGAGTGCAAAATCTCAAAAACAACAACAACATTTGAGGCGTCACATATATCAACATAACCAAATCACAAATCATGCTCATGAATCACGGATATATAACATTTATATCGGAGGAAACACATATATCATTAGTCATTTAAATCCAAACAACTTTATAACCTCGCAGTGGAATTCATAGAACATCATAAATTCAATTCATAACATCTATTCCAATCATGGAAATCAATAAATCCAACATGTCTCAATAAAAGATAACAATAACAAAACTCGATAAGATATAACAACAAAATCAAACACGCAAACATCCCCCGAGTGCTACGTAGCAGAGCATAGACACATCAACTCGAGCTATAAGGTAAACGACTACTCCACATCGTTACATGCACGTTACCAGCAGAGGGTAACATTCAAACAGAAGGGGTGGGATATCATTCATTATAAAGAAACATATGATAATATTCAAAGCATGGTAAAGATCATACACATATCACCACTTCTCATCACATAACATCTTACACCAACCATCGTCACTAACCCACTTACAGAATGACAACCATGTCAAAAATCAATTATGACAACATACTCAATGTACAATTATAATATCAATGCATCACAATAACATCTCGTCATCACGTCACAACAAACATCTCATCATCTCAACAATTAAAACACAAATGAATGTAATTTAAATGCAATTCAAATGCGACTCGACTTATGCAATTGCATGTGGTACCATTTGGAGTAAAACTCCCAGTATCTTAAAATTTGACATTGGGCACACCGTCGCTATTTGCCATTAAGGCCACCGTCGCTTTTACCATTAAGGCCACCGTCGCTTTATGCAATGGATGTGACTCATGAATGTGACATCCATACATAACAACATATATAACACATCTCATCACAATCAAACATCATCAATTACATGTCGAACTTAACAGTAACAAAAAAATCATCACCAGTCATGGTAATACATCTCTTCGCTATCACGTCGCTACGATGTATCATTATACAATAATACTTCACTTCATAACAACAATCACAACATCAAACGATACAATTCAAGAAAAAGATTCAAAATGGTTTCCAAAGGTTTTAAAATTATATTCATTAGAAAGACATTGGTTAGAGCTTCACGGAGGTTCAAACGACACTTAAAAAAGAGTTACTGATCAAAAGATACATCATTTCAAAGTTTGAACAAGTTTTGCACAGTAGGGTCTGCTTAGCGACCTTCCAGCGAGCTTATGGAAACTCAAATTCAATAACCCAGCTTGAAGCACCTAATGCAGACTAAAAACAATAATTTTCAGTTTCGTAGTGTGGTGTCGTTTTTTTACTTCCCCGTTTCATTGGGAGGACGGCACGCTAAACCCTTCACGCGAAATTTGGAAGGAGAGAGCGCCCTTGTGGGATGAATTTTATTTCAGTTCTTCCTACAATAGCACACGAACTTTTTAATTATCCTACGAGGAGGAAGGGGAAAAAGATCTCAAATAAACCCTAAGAGTTTGATAAGTGTGGGGATTCACCTAGACTAGAAATTCTGGAGTCCGGGAGGTCGGTTATACATTTGGAAGGTTTTAAGCACCCTACATATCCGTAGTACTCTACGGGAACCTTCTATGTGTCTATGTGTTTGTGTTGCTGCTTGATTGGTAAAGTTTCTCCTTTGTGTTAGGAGAAAGAATTGAATTGAAAGACAGATGAACTGACTGTTTTTGGTTTTTGATTTGCTCGCTGAGATTCCTTGTGAATCTCATGCCTACATATCCCTAATGGAAGTCAGAGCTTTTTGTAGTTAGGGGAACTAATTAGGGAAATGAATTGATTTTTTGGTGCCTTTCTTAAAGCTCTAGGTTGAAGCTTTGAAATTAAATCTCTGTTTATAGTAAAGAGACATGAAGTTATCTTTACAGAGAGATATTTCTACTATTCCACCACAAACATTTGAAGTGACAGAAAAGCTGAGTTCGTTTCATAAGAGAGGGACCTTACTTGGATGTACAAGTATACCAGTCGCGTGTCTCTTGAATGAAAGAAAGATTCTCAACCAAATTAGGGAAAGTTGTACAAGTCTGGGTGTAACACCCCAATTCTACCCATGCATATAGGTACAATTATCAGAGTATAAAAATTAAATTCATAAAAACAATTAGGGCGTTACACTTAAGTAACCACGTAACCAAACATAGCATACTCGCAAAAGATGCGTAACACAAATAATCAAAGAGGACGAATACACATAAACACCAGAATGTATTCATACTTATATAAATGCATCGGTAAACAAAATATCCACAACATTCTTCCAAAATACATCGCATGAGAAGGTATTCAAAATACATAATACGAATGCATCTAAAGGATCAAATATACATCAAAAGGATCCTATAAGCATTATCTACAAAATAAGTGTTCGATCCCCCCCCTAGGTGTTACGTATCATGAGCGGACGACACCAAAACGGACGACTACAAAGAGAGCACCTACACCTGCGGATCACCTGCACATTACCCACGAGTAGGTAACATTAAGGCAGAAGGGTGAGAATATAATTCATAAAGAAAGCATGATCAATATAGAAATGCCCACAAATATCATTAAGAATCATATAACAAGATAATCCAACAAGTCAACCACAGTCAATATATAAGTAATGCGGTACATGAATGATAACATAAATTATAAAGACCGACGATGATGAATGAGACTCGACTATGCGTATGCATGTGGTACCAAATCCGGAGTAAAACTCCTCCTTGTCATTATGACAAATACACCTGCCAAGCATTATGCTGAGACTTTATTCCACTCAGGAAGCCCGCAGGCTGTCGTCATCGAGCACGTAGCTCCCACTGATGACCTCTTGCCACTCAGGCTAATATACCGTTACCGAGCATTAAGCTCCTACTGGTAACCATGCCCGCAGGCCATCTGTTAACAGCATTCCGCCATTAACTTATTGAAATGTTATGCTGTGCATACAAACAACTCGATTACATAACAACAACAACAATAATATAACTCGGTCACATATCCACATCACACCGGTTATATTAATCCACACGGATACATCATCAAAATTGCCACTCGGGCGTTCATATTCACACAGCACACATATATCGTCAAAACATACTTGATTAGCAAATATCATTTCACAACATACATTTATGAAAAATCATTCAACCACCAACACACTCCTCTTTATCATAAAGCATACTCAAGGGTTCTCATAATACTTCAAACGGCGCGTAGAAACGACCTACGGTTCAAAAGATACAACAAAACGAAGTTTGGAAAAATAAAATTTCACACAGTCCGCTTGAGCTCCGCTCAGCGGACCCAGACAGGGAATCACCAAACAAAAATACAGAACCTCCGCTCAGCGGACCCTAGGCCGCTCAGCGGACCTGCGTAAACCCAGAAAAACCAGTTCTGCAACAGACCGTCTCAGCTCCCTCTAAACCATTCAAAACCCATTTAAACCTTCATCCCAACACCAATACAACACAAACATGCTATATATACACCTAATCCATGATTAACACATGGTTGAATCATCACATATTATCTTTGACCTATATTTCTTCATAAGCAAGGAAACATGGAGAAATGAAAAACAAACATGATCCATGGGAATATCTATCATCATAGTACACATACACACCACAAAATCAAGTTTATAACTTCAAAACTCACAAAACACACAATTTACCATTGTTGAACAAGCTTGGAAAAGAGCAAGAACAAGAACAAAACACACAAAACTACAAGAACCATACAATCAAGATAAACTATATTCATCCCCCTTACCTTGGTTGGATTCTTGGCTCTAGCTTGGTTTGGATTCCTACACTTCTCTTCTTCTCTTCTCTTCACAAGTTTCTTTCTTTCTCTCCAAAATATCTCTCTTTCTTTCTATCTCAAAATATCTCTTTTTCTCTCTATATCTCTTTCTATTTCTCTACTTCTCATTTTCCCCCACTCAACTTTCATAAATTCTAATTTTGGCACAAATGTCACTAAACATTAATTCCAACCAATTAACACCCAAAACATAATAATTACACACATGGAAAGTAATAAGTAAAATATTAACATAATTAATATTTACCGACTGACTCGACTCGAAAACGGTAAAATTAGGAAAATGTAGCAAACAACACAATTAATCAGAAAAACACATTTATGGGCGTTACAACCCTCCCCCACTTAAAAGATTTTCGTCCTCAAAAATAAGATTACCTGCTACAAACAACTCAGGATAGGAATCTCGCATCTTGCTCTCCAACTCCCAGGTCAAACTCTCACCTGCCGCACTTAACCATACGACTTTCACCAAGACGATCTCCTTGCCTCGCAGAGTCTTAGTCTCACGATCCTCAATACGCACTGGTATCGTCTCAACCGTCAGGTTCTCACGCACTTGCACATCATCCATCTGAATCACATGGGACGGATCCGCAATGTATCTCCTCAACTGAGACACATGGAATACATCGTGCAGATTAGCAAGACTTGGCGGTAACGCCACCCGATACGCAACTTTGTCAACTCGCTCCGATATCTGATAAGGACCAATAAAACACGGAGTAAGCTTCCTCGATTTCAAAGCTCGTCCAACACCAGTCATAGGTGTAACTCTTAAGAATACATGATCACCGGCTTGGAATTCCAAATCTTTCCTTCGCTTGTCATGATAACTCTTTTGCCTACTCTGTGAACTTCTCATCTTCTCACGAATAAATTTCACCTTCTCTGTAGTCTCTCTTACTATTTCAGGTCCGAGTACCACACTCTCGCCCGATTCAAACCAACACAATGGAGTTCTACATTTACGACCATATAGTGCTTCAAAAGGTGCCATTCCGATACTAGAATGAAAACTGTTGTTGTAAGTGAATTCTATCAACGGAAGATATGTATCCCACGAACCTCCCTTCTCTAGAACACATGCCCTCAACAAGTCTTCTAACGATTGAATAGTCCTTTCGGTCTGACCGTCCGTCTGAGGATGATAAGCCGAACTCAACCTCAACTTAGAACCTAGAGCCTCTTGCAAACCTTTCCAAAAATCTGATGTGAACCTTGGATATCTATCCGACACAATACTCAACGGTATACCATGTAGTTTCACAATCACCTTGATATAAATCTCAGCCAACTTCGCAACTGGAAAAGTGATGTTAATAGGAATAAAGTGAGCAGACTTTGTCAACCTATCAACAATCACCCAAACCGCATCGAAACCTCTCACAGTATTTGGTAAACTCGTCACAAAGTCCATAGAAATACTATCCCATTTCCACTCTGGAATATCCAACGGTTGCAACAACCCTGCAGGACGCTGATGCTCCACTTTTGACTTCTGACATACCAAACACGCATATACAAACTGAGCCACATCCCTTTTCAAACCAGACCACCAAAAGATCTTTTTCAAATCCTGATACATCTTATTGGCTCCCGGATGAATACTCAAACTGCTTCTGTGACCTTCCTCTAAAATCATCTTTTTTAGCTCGGAATCATCAGGTACACAAATTCGACCACGGAATCTCAAAACACCCTGACGATCCACTCTGAAGTCGCCATCATCACTTTGATTTGCCACCATAAACAAATCAACAAGTTTCACATCCATTTTCTGTCTCTCGCTAACGGTCGACAGAAAGTCATTCGTCACTTTCAACATACCCATCTTCACACTACCTGGCGTCAATTCACATACTAAACTAAGATCACGAAACTGCTCCAAAAGTTCCCACTCCTCCGCCATCATAGCGGACATATGCAAAGATTTCCGACTCAAAGCATCGGCAACCACATTAGCTTTACCAGGATGGTAATTCAAGCTAAAGTCATAGTCCTTCAAGAATTCCAACCACCTACGTTGTCTCATGTTCAACTCTTTCTGATCAAATAAGTATTTCAAACTCTTATGATCACTAAAGACCCCGAACCTTGCACCGTAGAGATAATGCCTCCAAATCTTTAATGCAAAAACCACCGCAGCTAACTCTAAATCATGAGTGGGATAATTCTTCTCATGAATCCTTAACTGCCTCGAAGCGTAAGCCACCACCTTACCTTCCCGCATCAAAACACCACCTAACCCCATATGCGATGCATCACAGTACACCACAAACGGTTCCTCAGGATCAAGTAAAACCAAAACCGGAGCTGAAGTCAACCTTCTCTTCAACTCTTCAAAATTCCTTTCACAAACTATGTCCCAAATAAACGCCTTACCCTTGCAAGTAAGCTGAGTTAATGGAAGTGCCAACTTCGAAAAGCCTTCTATGAATCTTCGGTAATAACCTGCCAAACCTAAGAAGCTTCTGATTTCAGTAATCGATCTCGGAACCTCCCATTGTAGCACTGCATCTACCTTGGATGGATCCACTGCAATCCCGTTACCTGAAATCACATGGCCAAGAAAACTCACCTCTGATAACCAGAACTCGCACTTGGATAACTTAGCATACAACTGCTTCTCCCTCAAAACCTGTAGCACAACACGCAAATGCTCCTCATGCTCTTCCGGAGACTTAGAATAAATCAAGACGTCATCTATGAAGACCACAACAACTTATCCAACTGATCATGGAATATGCGATTCATATACTCCATAAACACACCAGGTGCATTAGAAACTCCGAACGGCATCACCAAAAACTCATAATGCCCGTACCGAGTCCTAAACGCAGTCTTCTGAATATCTTCCTCCTTCACCCGAATCTGATGGTAACCAGATCTTAAATCAATCTTGCTAAACACACTGGCTCCCACCAACTGATCCATCAAGTCGTCAATCCTAGGAAGCGGATACTTATTCTTAATCGTCACCTTGTTCAACTGGCGATAATCAATACACAACCTCATGCTTCTATCCTTCTTCCTTACCAACAAAACTAGAGCTCCCCATGGTGAAACACTAGGCCTCACAAAATGCTTTGCTAGTAACTCTTCCAATTGTTTCTTTAATTCCACTAACTCTGATGCCGACATTCTATATGGCGTCATAGAAACAGGCCTCGTACCAGGAACTAGATCTATGGAAAACTCCACCTCTCTCCTTGGCGGCACATCAGAAAAGTCTTCAGGAAACACTTCGGGAAATTCTCGCACTACTGGAAAATCCTCAACTGCAGCTCGACTCTCCACAGTCAACGATGCAAACACACCAAACAATTGTGCCCCATCTTCTAACAGTCGACTCAACTCCTTGGTAGATAAGACATCAAATTCCACATCTTTCTCAAGAAATGGAAACCTCACCAACTTATGATAACAATCGATATGGACACGATTATTCATCAACCAATCCATTCCCAGAACCACGTCTAACTCGCTCATCGGGAAACAAATCAAATCAACAGTAAAGTCCTTACCGAAGATTGATACCGGACAATTCTTACAAACTAAAGAAGTAATCACCGACCCCATTGCTGGTAAATCGATAACCATCTCACCACCCAAATCAGATAGAACAAGACCTAATCTTTTAACACAATCATCGGCTATAAAACAATGCGAAGCACCCGTATCAATAATAGCAATTAAAGAAATGCCATTAATAAAACAAGTACCTCTGATCAGTCGATCACCCTTGTCCGTCTGAGTTCCAGCCAAAGCAAACACCTTCCCACCAACTTGAACTTTCTTCTTCGGACACTGACCGCTCATATGTCCCTCTTCACCACAATTAAAACACACTATTCCCTTGAACGTACAGTCGGATGACAAATGTCCTACCCTCCCACACTTGAAACATTTCCTCGTGTCACCATTGCAGACATTACTTTTGTGGCCAGGCTTACCACACTTAAAACATACAATCTTAGCAGGAGCATCTCCCCCACTAAACCTTGGTCCATAATTCATCTTTTGCTTACCCTTCCCTCCATCATACAGCGTCCCATGATTCTGCGGACCTTTGTTCCTCTTTTCATTAATCACCTTATGATGAGCATTATTATCCTCATCATAAATCCTACAGCTGTCCACCAAATCTGGAAACACTCGAATCTTCTGATACCCTACCGCCTTCTTGATATCAGAACGTAACCCATTCTGGAACTTAATGCACTTAGAAAATTCTGCTCCCTCACCAACAAAGTGCGGGTAGAATTTCACAAGTTCATTAAACTTTGCCGCATATTCAGACACAGACATGCTACCTTGAACCAAAGCCAGAAACTCAGTCTCTTTCTTTCCACGGACATCCTCCGGATAATACTTCCTCAAAAACTCCCTCTTGGACACCGTCCAGGAAATATCTTCACCGGTTGCTTCTAACCTTGCCAAAGTCTCCAGCCACCAATCATCAGCCTCCACAGCTAACTGATGAGTGCCATACCTGACTTTCTGCTCTTGCGTGCAATCCATCACACGAAAGATTCTCTCCATCTCCTTCATCCAAGTCAAGGCTCCCTCGGGGTCATGCGTTCCCTTAAACACAGGAGGATTCTCCCTCTGGAAAGTCGCTAAACTCCGAGACCTTGCATTCTCATCCGTATGCATAGCTTCAGCCATAGCTTGCAATGCAGCAGCAATAGCAGCGTCATTACGTCCAGCCATCTCTAAACTTCACAATAACACCAAGAGGAGTAAGCCCAAAAAAATAACACAAGGATTGTTAGACCAAACGACACGACACTTGGTCGGACAAGACCGACCCGCTCTGATACCACTAATGTAACACCCCAATTCTACCCAGGCATATAGGTACAATTATCAGAGTATAAAAATTAAATTCATAAAAACAATTAGGGCGTTACACTTAAGTAACCACGTAACCAAACATAGCATACTCGCAAAAGATGCGTAACACAAATAATCAAAGAGGACGGATACACATAAACACGTGAATGTATTCATACTTATATAAATGCATCGGTAAACAAAATATCCACAACATTCTTCCAAAATACATCGCATGAGAAGGTATTCAAAATATATAATACGAATGCATCTAAAGGATCAAATATACATCAAAAGGATCCTATAAGCATTATCTACAAAATAAGTGTTCGATCCCCCCCTAGGTGTTACGTATCATGAGCGGACGACACCAAAACGGACGACTACAAAGGGAGCACCTACACCTGCGGATCACCTGCACATTACCCACGAGTAGGTAACATTAAGGCAGAAGGGTGAGAATATAATTCATAAAGAAAGCATGATCAATATAGTAATGCCCACAAATATCATTAAGAATCATATAACAAGATAATCCAACAAGTCAACCACAGTAAATATATAAGTAATGCGGTACATGAATGATAACATAAATTATAAAGACCAACGATGATGAATGAGACTCGACTATGCGTATGCATGTGGTACCAAATCCGGAGTAAAACTCCTCCTTGTCATTATGACAAATACACCTGCCAAGCAATATGCTGGGACTTTATTCCACTCAGGAAGCCCGCAGGCTGTCGTCATCGAGCACGTAGCTCCCACTGATGACCTCTTGCCACTCAGGCTAATATACCGTTACCGAGCATTAAGCTCCTACTGGTAACCATGCCCGCAGGCCATCTGTTAACAGCATTCCGCCATTAACGTATTGAAATGTTATGCTGTGCATACAAACGACTCGATTACATAACAACAACAACAATAATATAACTCGGTCACATACCCACATCACACCGGTTATATTAATCCACACGGATACATCATCAAAATTGCCACTCGGGCGTTCATATTCACACAGCACACATATATCGTCAAAACATACTTGATTAGCAAATATCATTTCACAACATACATTTATGAAAAATCATTCAACCACCAACACACTCCTCTTTATCATAAAGCATACTCAAGGGTTCTCATAATACTTCAAACGGCGCGTAGAAACGACCTACGGTTCAAAAAATACAACAAAACGAAGTTTGGAAAAACAAAATTTCACACAGTCCGCTTGAGCTCCGCTCAGCGGACCCAGACAGGGAATCACCAAACAAGAATACAGAACCTCCGCTCAGCGGACCCTAGGCCGCTCAGCGGACCTGCGTAAACCCAGAAAAACCAGTTCTGCAACAGACCGTCTCAGCTCCCTCTAAACCATTCTAAAACCCATTTAAACCTTCATCCCAACACCAATACAACACAAACATGCTATATATACACCTAATCCATGATTAACACATGGTTGAATCATCACATATTATCTTTGACCTATATTTCTTCATAAGCAAGGAAACATGGAGAAATGAAAAACAAACATGATCCATGGGAATATCTATCATCATAGCACACATACACACCACAAAATCAAGTTTATAACTTCAAAACTCACAAAACACACAATTTACCATTGTTGAACAAGCTTAGAAAAGAGCAAGAACAAGAACAAAACACACAAAACTACAAGAACCATACAATCAAGATAAACTATATTCATCCCCCTTACCTTGGTTGGATTCTTGGCTCTAGCTTGGTTTGGATTCCTACACTTCTCTTCTTCTCTTCTCTTCACAAGTTTCTTTCTTTCTCTCCAAAATATCTCTCTTTCTTTTTATCTCAAAATATCTCTTTTTCTCTCTATATCTCTTTCTATTTCTCTACTTCTCATTTTCCCCCACTCAACTTTCATAAATTCTAATTTTGACCCAAATGTCACTAAACATTAATTCTAACCAATTAACACCCAAAACATAATAATTACACACATGGAAAGTAATAAGTAAAATATTAACATAATTAATATTTACCGACTGACTCGACTCGAAAACGGTAAAATTAGGAAAATGTAGCAAACATCACAATTAATCAGAAAAACACATTTATGGGCGTTACACTGGGGATGTGCCAGAGCATGCCTTTCAAAATCCTAAATGGGAGAATGTTTGAAATTGAAATTTAAATGTTTGTTTATTTGTTTGAATGTGGTGAAATAGGAGAAATATCTCTCTATATAGATAAGTCATGTCTTTTTACTGTTTGAAAGATTTGATTTTTTAGCTGGCTTGTATGATCCCAAGCTTGAGGCTTAAAAGGTTTTTATTGACTTTGGGAGATGACTCCGTTGGGAATTGACTGTCTTAAGGAAATTTATGTTCTGTATGAAGCCCAGAATTGAGGCTGACTCTAGTTAGAGAGTGTTTATTTTGTTTTTGATTGAAAAGTTTATTTAGTGTTCTGTACAAAGCCCAAAATTGAGGCTGACTCTACCTAGGAAGACTCAATTTTGTGCCTTGTATAAAGCCCAATATTTTGGCTGACTGGTGAGGAAACAGAGTTTGGAGACTATGGATGACTCTATTTTGTGTGCCTTGTACAAAGCCCAAGGTTGTGGCTGACTGTTGAGGAAACTGAGTATGGATGACTCTATTTTGTGCCTTGTACAAATCCCAAGGTTGTGGCTGACTCTCTAGGGAAAGGACTAAAAAGGTATTAATATTTTGACATAGAGGAGGATGTTTATCTGCTTTATACAAAGCCTAAGGTTGTGGCTACTTAGTGGGGAAAAGATCCTAAAGGTTAGGAATCTTTTGACACAGGAAATGATGTTTATCTGCCTCGTACAAAGCCCAAGGTTGTGGCTACTTGATGGGGAAGGACTCACTGTGAAGACTCTATTATCTGCCTTGTACAAAGTGAAGGATAGAAAAACACTTAGAAAGGGGGGGTTTGAATAAGTGTAGCTTTAAAAAACTTGACAGATAAAAATAAATGCACAGTTATTTTTATCCTGGTTCGTTGTTAACTAAACTACTCCAGTCCACCCCCGCAGAGATGATTTACCTCAACTGAGGATTTAATCCACTAATCGCACGGATTACAATGGTTTTCCACTTAGTCCGCAACTAAGTCTTCCAGAGTCTTCTGATCACACACTGATCACTCCAGGAACAACTGCTTAGATACCCTCTAAGACTTTCTCTAGAGTCTACTGATCAACACGATCACTCTAGTTACAATCTGCTTAGTTCACTCCTAAGACTTTCCTAGAGTATTCTGATCAACACGATCACTCTAGTTCCTTACAACTTAATGTAATCAATTCAAAGAGTTTACAAATGCTTCTTAAAAGCGATAATCACAACTGTGATATTTCTCTTAACGTTTAAGCTTAATCTCACTAAAATATTACAACAGCAATGTAGTGAGCTTTGATGAAGATGAAGATTCTGAGTTTAGATTTGAACAGCGTTTCAGCAAGTTAATTTGAATTGTCTTTGTTCAGGATCGTTGTGTTTGCTTCTCATCAGAACTTCATATTTATAGGCGTTTGGAGAAGATGACCGTTGGATGCATTTAATGCTTTGCGTGTTCCGTACAGCATCGCATTTAATGTTATACGCTTTTGTCAACTACCTCGAGCCTTGTTCACGCTGTGTCTACTGACGTAGCCTTTAGTAGCTTTTAACGTTCCTTTTGTCAGTCAGCGTAGCTTGCCACTTGTACTTTCTTCTGATCTGATGTTTGTGAATACAACGTTTGAATATCATCAGAGTCAAACAGCTTGGTGCATAGCATCTTCTGATCTTCTGACCTTGAAGTGCTTCTGAGCGTGATACCATCTTCTGAGCTTCAGTGCTTCTGATCTCATGTTCTTCTGATGCTTCCATAGACCCATGTTCTGATTCTGCTTCGACCATCTTCTGATGTCTTGCCAGACCATGTTCTGATGTTGCATGCTGAACCCTTTGAGACAAAGCTTCTGAGCGCTGAATTATGCGTACTCTTTATATATATTTCCTGAAAGGGAAATTGCATTGGATTAGAGTACCATATTATCTTAAGCAAAATTCATATTATTGTTATCATCAAAACTAAGATTATTGATCAGAACAAATCTTGTTCTAACAATCTCCCCCTTTTTGATGATGACAAAAACATATATAAATGATATGAATTTGCGATCAGAAAGAATAGTAGGCAAAAGACAAATTACACAGCTATAGCATAAGCATATGAATATGTCTCCCCCTGAGATTAACAATCTCCCCCTGAGATAAATAATCTCCCCCTGAAATAAATACTCGAAGAACTTTAATAAAAGACTTCCCTGATTATTTCGGTAGAGACGATCATATAAGCTTCTTGTCTTTAGAGAATTTATAGCTTCTGACTTCTGCTTCCATAGGACAGCTTCAGAACTAGAATTTCCTTAGATCCTTAGAACACTCACAGCTTCTGATTTCTGCTTCCATTCAGGACAGCTTCAGAACTTGAATTTCTTTGATCTTCTGAACATTCACAGCTTCTGATTTCTGCTTCCATTCAGGACAGCTTCAGAACTTGAGTTTTCTGGATCTTTTAGAACATTCGCAGCTTCTGATTTCTGCTTCCCTCGGATAGCTTCAGAGCTTTGAATTTCTACCAACATCACTTCATGCTAGATTTGTATCAGAACATTGTTGAATGTACCAGAGCATCATCTGAGCATCTCTACATCCTGAAATGTTACAGAACAAAAACTAAACGACAAAAGTCAGCATGAACGAGTTAGAACATAAAATGTATGTTTGAACACATTATATGAATCAGAGCCATATAGGCCGAAATAATGTATCAGAGCAAATAATGTATCAGAGCCATAACATTATATGTATCAGAGCAAATAGAATTTTGTCAGAACAAATAGACAAATATAGATCAAATTCTATTATCAGTGCTTCTGATCTATTCTTCTTTCTTGCTTCTGATTTCTGAAGCTTGATAGCACTCAGCTTGCTTCAGTTTCCATGGTTTTGCTTCTTGTGTTTGCTTTGAAGATTTTCTTCACTTCTTTATACCTGCAAAACACTTAAACCATATAGAACTTTGCAGTTCTTGTTAGTGAATGTGTGGGAGCCTTTACCCAGCAACTGATAGATTTAATCAAATCATTTATCATTTATCTTCTCCCCCTTTTTGTCATAACATCAAAAAAAATATTTCAAAAGATTCAGATGCATAAGACAAATAGAGACACTGGAATGTAAAAGCAAAGAAGAGTTTAAAGAGTATTTAAAAGAAAATGAAATGAAACGAATGATGAAAAACATTTAATGTTACGTGACGTGAGGAGAGATAATAAAGACAAATGAGGTGACTAGCACAGTTACCTATGGTCGGTGTCCCTTCAACTGCACGCGCGCTTATCCATGAATAGTAACGACAGGTTTACCATCCCGAGATAAAACGTTACAGCTGTTTTGCTTTAAAAGAGGTTCTGAATCAACTTAGACAATGAAACGTTAGTAATAACCGAATCATAATTTCTAAAAGAATTCAATCAGAACTTCTGATTAAAAGAAATGTTTCACATTCATTTCAGAAGATACTCATACATGAGAACTTCTCATCTTCTCATTCTGGGCATAAATCCATACTGATGTTCTTCAGAATGAACTTAAACCTATCTTCAGCCAGGGGTTTTGTAAAGATATCAGCCCATTGATGATCTGTATCAACAAAGTTTAAAGATATAACACCCTTCTGAACATAGTCCCTTATGAAATGATGTTTAATCTCAATATGTTTAGCTTTTGAATGAAGAATAGGATTCTTAGATAAACATATAGCAGAAGTATTATCACAGAATATAGGAATGTTACTCTCAAATATCTGATAATCTTCTAACTGACTCTTCATCCAGAGCATCTGTGTACTACAACCAGCAGCTGCGACATATTCTGCTTCTGTTGTTGATAGAGCAATGGTTGCTTGCTTCTTGCTGTACCAGGAGATTAAGTGACTTCCAAGAAATTGGCAACTTCCTGAAGTACTTTTTCTTTCAATTCTGTCTCCAGCATAATCAGCATCGCAGAATCCTACTAAGTTGTATTCTTTAGATTTTCTGTAAACTAAGCCAACATTAGTAGTACCTTTCAGATACCTTAGAATTCTCTTAACAGCAGTTAAATGAGATTCTCTAGGATCTGATTGGAATCTAGCACACAAACAAACACTGAACAGAATGTCAGGTCTAGAAGCAGTCAGATATAGAAGAGATCCAATCATACCTCTGTATAACTTCTGATCTACCTTCTTACTTACCTCATCCTTACCTAGGATGCATGTTGGATGCATAGGAGTTTTGGCTTCTTTGCAGTCTAGAAGATTAAACTTCTTCAGAAGTTCCTTCACATACTTGGTTTGGTGAACATACGTTCCTTCTGAAGTTTGATTTATTTGTATTCCAAGGAAGTATTTGAGTTCTCCCATCATGCTCATTTCAAACTCAGCCTGCATAGACTCAGCAAACTCCTTTCCAAGTGTAGCATTAGATGTTCCAAAAATAATATCATCTACATATATTTGACAAATTAAAATATCCTTTTTAAAGGTTTTACAAAAGAGAGTAGTGTCCACTTTTCCTCTAGTGAAACCATTATCCAGAAGGAAAGAACTTAAGCGTTCATACCAAGCTCTGGGAGCCTGTTTTAATCCATACAATGATTTCTTAAGTTTAAAAACATGATTAGGAGACATAGAGTCTTCAAAACCAGGAGGTTGATGGACATAAACTTCTTCATCTATATAACCATTTAAGAAGGCACTCTTAACATCCATTTGATAGAGAGTGATGTTATGTTGAGTGGCAAAAGAAATTAATAAGCGAATAGATTCTAACCTGGCCACTGGTGCAAAGGTTTCTGTATAATCAATCCCTTCTTGCTGACTATAACCCTGAGCCACCAGTCTGGCTTTGTTCCTTACCACTTCACCTTTCTCACTGAGCTTGTTTCTGAAGACCCATTTTGTACCAATTATATTGAATCCATCTGGTCTAGGAACAAGATCCCAAACATCATTCCTTGTAAACTGATTCAGTTCTTCTTGCATAGCAATTATCCAGTCTGGATCTTCTAGAGCATGATCAACAGAAGTTGGCTCGATCAAAGATACCAGACCTAATTGACAGTCTGCATTGTTCTTAAGGAATGCTCTTGTTCTGATTGGATCATCCTTCTTTCCAAGAATGACATCTTCTGAATGACCAGAGATGAGTCTGGATGATCTTCTGACAGATGGTTCTTCAGATATACTTAGATCCTCTAGAGAAGCTGATACTTGATCTTCAGATTCTTTGCTTCTGAGAAGCTCTGCTTCTGATGCGTTGCTTCTTGGCTCAACAACTTCTGATATGTCAATATCACAATCTGCAAAATTATCAAGCTGCTTTGGTTTTTCAGAACCAAGCTTATCATCAAACCTGATATTGATTGATTCTTCTACAACCAATGTTTCAGTATTGTATACTCTGTAGCCTTTTGAGCGTTCAGAATATCCAAGAAGGAAACACTTTTGAGCTTTGGAATCAAACTTACCAAGATGATCTTTAGTGTTCAGAATAAAGCATACACATCCAAAAGGATGGAAATATGAAATGTTGGGCTTTCTATTCTTCCACAATTCATAGGGAGTCTTTTTTAGAATAGGTCTGATAGAGATTCTATTCTGAATATAGCATGCAGTGTTTATTGCTTCTGCCCAGAAATGCTTAGCCATATTGGTTTCATTGATCATGGTTCTGGCCATTTCTTGAAGAGTCCTATTCTTTCGTTCTACAACCCCATTTTGCTGTGGAGTTCTAGGACAAGAGAAATCATGGGCAATACCATTTTCTTTGAAGAATTCTTCAAAGGATCTGTTCTCAAATTCACCACCATGATCACTTCTGACCTTTATGATTTTACACTCTTTTTCAGATTGAATCTGAATGCAGAAATCAAAGAACACTGAATGAGTCTCATCCTTGTGTTTCAAGAATTTTACCCATGTCCAGCGGCTATAATCATCTACGATGACTAATCCATATTTCTTCCCTCTGACAGATGCTGTTTTGACTGGGCCAAACAGATCAATGTGCAAGAGTTCTAATGGCCTTGAGGTAGAAACAACATTCTTGGACTTGAATGCAGGTTTGGAGAACTTGCCCTTCTGACATGCTTCACAAAGAGCATCTGATTTGAATTTCAGATTAGGGAGTCCTCTGACCAGATTCAGTTTGTTAATCTGAGAAATCTTTCTCAAACTAGCATGACCTAATCTTCTGTGCCAGACCCACTGCTCGTCAGAAACAGACATAAGACAAGTCACCTTCTGACTCATAAGATCTTGCAGATCTGTCTTATAAATGTTGTTCTTCCTCTTGCCTGTAAATAGGATTGAGCCATCCTTCTGATTTACAGCCTTGCAAGACTCTTGATTAAAGATTATATCATAACCATTGTCACTTAATTGACTAATAGATAAGAGGTTATGTGTTAATCCTTTTACAAGAAGTACATTAGAGATGGAAGGAGAGTTACCAGACTTTATAGTTCCAGAGCCAATTATCTTGCCCTTCTGATCTCCTCCGAACTTGACTTCTCCTCCAGACTTAAGCACCAGGTCTTGGAACATAGACCTTCTTCCTGTCATGTGTCGCGAGCATCCAGAGTCCAGGTACCATGACATGTTGTGCCTTGTCCTTTTTGCAGTCAAGGATATCTGCAATAGGAATAATCTTATCCTTAGGTACCCACATCTTTTTGGGTCCTTTCTTGTTAGATTTTCTCAAGTTCTGATTGAACTTGGATTTAACATTGTAAGCAATAGGAGGAACAGCATGATAATTCTTAATGTGAGTTTCATGATATTTCCTAGGTTGTGTCACATGCTTCTTAGTGTGTGTAATGTGAAAACTTTGAGCATGTGAAGTGTGCCTAATATCATGTGAGTGGCCATACTTGAACTGATCATACAATGGCTTGTATGTGATTTTCATCTCATCAACAGGTTCAAGTTTGTATGGGATTTCACCCTCAAAACCAATGCCGACTCTTTTGTTTCCAGACACAGCGTATATCATAGAAGCTAGCTGACTTCTGCCAATACTTCTAGATAAGAACTTTCTGAAACTTAAATCATATTCTGAAAGAATATGGTTTAGACTAGGAGTGGATTTTTCTGAATCAGAAGGAGATCCAACATTATTGGATAATTTTAAAAGTTTTTCTTTTAATTCAGAATTCTCCAACTCAAGCTTCTTTGTTTCAAATTCAAATTTCTTTTTCAGCTTTTTGTATTTGAGACTAATCTGAGACTTGAGTTCCAGAAGTTCAGTTAGACCGGAAACTAACTCATCTCTAGTAAGTTCAGAAAATACCTCTTCAGAATCTGATTCTGATGTAGATTCTGATTCGTCATCTTCTGTCGCCATCAGTGCACAGTTGGCCTGCTCATCTTCTGAATCATCTTCTGACTCATCCCAGGTTGCCATAAGACCTTTCTTCTTATGAAACTTTTTCTTGGGACTTTCCTTCTGAAGATTAGGACATTCATTCTTGTAGTGTCCAGGCTCATTGCATTCATAGCACATGACCTTCTTCTTGTCAAATCTTCTTTCATCAGAAGATTCTCCACGTTCAAATTTCCTTGAACTTCTGAAGCCTCTGAACTTCCTTTGCTTGGTCTTCCAGAGTTGATTTAGCCTTCTGGAGATCAGGGACAGTTCATCTTCTTCTTCAGATTCTGATTCTTCAGGATCTTCTTCTCTAGCCTGAAAAGCGTTAGTGCATTTCTTGATATTAGATTTTAATGCAATAGACTTACCTTTCTTTTGAGGCTCATTTGCGTCCAGCTCTATTTCATGACTTCTCAAGGCGCTGATAAGCTCTTCCAGAGAAACTTCATTCAGATTCTTTGCAATCTTGAATGCAGTCACCATAGGACCCCATCTTCTGGGTAAGCTTCTGATGATCTTCTTTACGTGATCCGCCTTGGTGTATCCCTTGTCAAGAACTCTCAATCCAGCAGTAAGAGTTTGAAATCTTGAAAACATCTTTTCAATGTCTTCATCATCCTCCATCTTGAAGGCTTCATACTTCTGGATTAAGGCTAGAGCTTTAGTCTCCTTGACTTGAGCATTTCCTTCATGAGTCATTTTCAAGGACTCATATATGTCATAGGCCGTTTCCCTGTTAGATATCTTCTCATACTCAGCATGAGAGATAGCATTCAGCAAAACAGTTCTGCATTTATGATGATTCCTGAAAAGCTTCTTTTGATCATCATTCATTTCTTGCCTTGACAGCTTTGCGCCACTGGCATTTACTGGATGTTTGTAACCATCCATCAGAAGATCCCATAGATCACCATCTAGACCCAGAAAGTAACTTTCCAGTTTATCTTTCCAGTATTCAAAGTTTTCACCATCAAATACCGGCGGTCTAGTATAACCATTGTTACCGTTGTATTGCTCAGCAGAGCCAGATGTAGATGCAGGTGTAGGTGTAGTCTTTTCACTTTCATCAACCATCTTTTACTGAAGCGTTTTTCTCTTCCTGAATCTTTTCTAAACACGGTTAAGTGCTTGCACCTTAGAACCGGCGCTCTGATGCCAATTGAAGGATAGAAAAACACTTAGAAAGGGGGGGTTTGAATAAGTGTAGCTTTAAAAAACTTGACAGATAAAAATAAATGCACAGTTATTTTTATCCTGGTTCGTTGTTAACTAAACTACTCCAGTCCACCCCCGCAGAGATGATTTACCTCAACTGAGGATTTAATCCACTAATCGCACGGATTACAATGATTTTCCACTTAGTCCGCAACTAAGTCTTCCAGAGTCTTCTGATCACACACTGATCACTCCAGGAACAACTGCTTAGATACCCTCTAAGACTTTCTCTAGAGTCTACTGATCAACACGATCACTCTAGTTACAATCTGCTTAGTTCACTCCTAAGACTTTCCTAGAGTATTCTGATCAACACGATCACTCTAGTTCCTTACAACTTAATGTAATCAATTCAAAGAGTTTACAAATGCTTCTTAAAAGCGATAATCACAACTGTGATATTTCTCTTAACGTTTAAGCTTAATCTCACTAAAATATTACAACAGCAATGTAGTGAGCTTTGATGAAGATGAAGATTCTGAGTTTAGATTTGAACAGCGTTTCAGCAAGTTAATTTGAATTGTCTTTGTTCAGGATCGTTGTGTTTGCTTCTCATCAGAACTTCATATTTATAGGCGTTTGGAGAAGATGACCGTTGGATGCATTTAATGCTTTGCGTGTTCCGTACAGCATCGCATTTAATGTTATACGCTTTTGTCAACTACCTCGAGCCTTGTTCACGCTGTGTCTACTGACGTAGCCTTTAGTAGCTTTTAACGTTCCTTTTGTCAGTCAGCGTAGCTTGCCACTTGTACTTTCTTCTGATCTGATGTTTGTGAATACAACGTTTGAATATCATCAGAGTCAAACAGCTTGGTGCATAGCATCTTCTGATCTTCTGACCTTGAAGTGCTTCTGAGCGTGATACCATCTTCTGAGCTTCAGTGCTTCTGATCTCATGTTCTTCTGATGCTTCCATAGACCCATGTTCTGATTCTGCTTCGACCATCTTCTGATGTCTTGCCAGACCATGTTCTGATGTTGCATGCTGAACCCTTTGAGACAAAGCTTCTGAGCGCTGAATTATGCGTACTCTTTATATATATTTCCTGAAAGGGAAATTGCATTGGATTAGAGTACCATATTATCTTAAGCAAAATTCATATTATTGTTATCATCAAAACTAAGATTATTGATCAGAACAAATCTTGTTCTAACACAAAGCCCAAGGTTGTGGCTGACTCTAGATAGGGGAATACCTATGAGTAGGATTTTGACTCTAAGGGGAGTATCTGCCTTGTACAAAGCCCAAGGTTGAGGCTGACTGTTAATGGGGAAAAGATCTACCATTGTGCGATATTTTGACTCAGAGGGGATTACTCTGTTGAGAATTACTCTATTGTTTAGAGACTAAAGGTTGACCCTTCTGGGGATTGTGCTCTTGTTAAGCAGGGATTGATGAATGGAAGACCTAGGTTTGAATATTGACTCTACTAGGGATTTTGTTTGAGTGACTGATACTGACCCTAGGGTTGACTCTACTGAGGAGAGTTTTGAAGATTTGAAAGATGATTTGGAAGCTAACACTTTCCAAGGGATTTAGATTTGAAGGATTGATTTTGGAGGCTGACCCTTTCCAGGGGTTTGGATTAAAATGAAGGAGTGTTTTTGGAGGCTAACACTTTCCAGGGGTTTTGGATTTTGAAAGATTAATTTTATTTAGACTTCTTATTTAAAGCCCAAGATTAAGGCTGACTCTGGCTGAGGAGTATTCTAGATGTGGAACCTAGACTCTACTAAGGAGGAAACTTAATGGAGATTGAGAATAAAGGTGACAGAGACTGTCCATGTCTCTCATTCCAAAAGGTGGACTTAATACTGAAATTGAGACAGTCTTAGCTTGTTTAAAGCCTGGTTTAAAGAGTAGAAGAATCTCACCATGGTAGGCTAAAAGGTGACTAAAGACCTGTTCCTATGTTTATAAGAAACCTGATGGGTCCTTGTATACAAGCTCAAGAGAAAGCTGGGAATATGCTTTTAAGAAGCCTGTGGGTCATTGTATTGTGAGCCCAAGAGGAGGCGAGGGTCATCGAGGGTCCTTGTTATAGCACAAGAGAAAACTATGTAGTTTTGAACTTATTTGGCTCTAAGCAAATGGGTAAAAGGTTTCATCGGGAATAATTCCTCTTGGGTGGATGTGCCCTATTTTTGTTCTAAGGCTTTTTTCAAGATGTTTCACCGGGAATAATTCATCTTGAGGTTTGAACTAAGGAAATCTAATTAGGAAAGAGCCTTCACCGGGAAGACATTCTCAATCCTAGGCCATAGTCCTGTAATATATATATAGTTTATTTGTCCTAAGGTTGCACTCAGACATAGTTCTAAACAATATATATACAGTTTATATTTGACAGAAATTTAAATGAAAGCTTGTAAATTGAAAGCTATAAAGCCTAACCTGGATGAGGAGGAGGCCTTTGAAAGATGTATGTACAAAGCTTTACCAGTAGCTTGGTTGTTTATTGATAAGAGTTTGAGGGTTTGATTGTGAACAGTTCAATGTTCATTGAAAACAGTTGAATTTTTTATTGAAAACAGAAGAAGTGAAGATGGACACTAGGTCACATAGGTATCTGAAGAGTTTCACCGGGAATAATTCTCTTCAAATATCAGATGAATGTTTTGAAAACAGATGAGAAGTTTTCTGTTTAAAGATGTTTTAAAAAACAAACTATGAAAAGAAAAAGTTGTTGGGTCTTGCACTCTATTAGAGGTCCACTGAAATTGATTTACTGTTTATGAAAAAAACAGTTGAAGAGATTTGAAATGATACAAGGTTTTGTTGTCTGAAAACCTTGATCGTCTGTTTGATCAAAGTTTGAAAACAGTTTGAAAATTGACAAAAGTCAACTTAATTAGGGTAAAGACAAAGTCTATACCTAATTAAGACCTAAATGATTAGGGTTTTATCACAAAAATATTTACAAGAGATTATGTTTTGAAAATCAAGTGAAAATTATATTTAAAGTATTTAAAAACACTTAAAAATATGTTATTTTAAACCTAATAAAAAAGTATCAAATAAATAATATTTTTGTGATTTTTTTGGTTTATTCATAAAAAAGATATATTAAATGAAAATTATGTGAAAAATCAAGTGAAAATGATTTAATTTGATAGGTTAAATAATTATGTGAAGTTGTAAATAAAAATGAAAGAAAATAGTGGTAAAAAAATATGGTTTTGTCTTGCCAAGGGTTGAACTCACGCCCTCTAGGTTACCAAATAAAACAATTACCAACTGAGCCACGCGCGTGGACTGATTAGCAAAGGTGTCCATGTGATTATACGTGAAAGCAAAGCATTAAAAATGATTTGTAAAATAAAATAAACAAAAGGTCTGAGGGGGGGATCGAGCCCCAGACCTACGGCAAGGCAAGACTTTGGACGCGCGTTGTAACCATTAGGACACTACGATGAATTCGTAGATGACACGCCTATCAATCAAAATAAAATAAACTCATTCCTGGGAAATTTGAGAAAATGGCGCCACCATCTTCATCTTCAACCTCAAGCTTCAAAATTATGAATTTGCTATCTCACTCGTTTCTCAACCAAACTCAAAGATGTAAACATGGATTTTGCTCGTTTTTGAACAAGGATCATGATGGTATCCTTTGATTTCATTTATTTTCAGTGTAATTCAAAATTCGCACGCATGAACACTTAGAACCCTAAAATTGAAAATTAACATGAAATACTCTATATGCATGATATGATGCAATTGACTGAGGGTTAATGATCCTCTCAGGTGCAGAAACTTGTTGGTATAACAAGTTTTTATTTATGAAGCATGAATCATAGAGTTTGAAGCTTATGAAACTTACCTCTGAAATTTAGATTGAGCTCTGATTAAAGCGTGTTACAAAGTTGCTGCAACGATCCAAATAGCTTCGATGATCCTTCAGGAAGGTGTTGAGATGCTTAGCTTGAGTTAGAACTCCCCTGGATTTCTTGCTCGACCTCAACTGATATGGCTCCAAGTGAGAGGTGAAGATGATGATCCTCCACGTACAGAAGTGTTCCAGGTGTTTGGATCACTTCTAAATTCCTCCTTTGATGTGTTTGAATACTTACTTTCAAAGGAAGAGCTCTGGTTTGAAGAATCTGAGTCTTCTTGCCAAAGAACCTTTGAAAAACCTATGTATGAGGGAGAGAAGGAGAAATCAAGATTTTTGTTTCTTTGGTGTGTCTAATACTGAGGTATGCTCTTCTATTTATAGGCAAAAGGTTCAGAATAAATTAGGGAGAGTGAGCTTTGCTTAATGAGGTTAACTTGGTTTCTTGGTTATGAAGGAATTTCAAAAATATCCAAGATGTAATGATGGCAATTTTGATTCCACTTGATCAATCCCCTATGATTCTTTGGTGATTCATCAAGATTTCGATTTTGTAATGATTACTTAATCACATGGCATTGAATTCTTGCAACTTGGCCAAAAATGATGAAATAGTGCATTTGATTCCTTGAAATCTCTTATGATATCTCATGGATGAGGATGCATCAATTGGTAGAGGAATTGGTACAAAATTTGCAAAATTCAAATTTGGACATGACCTATAATTTCACTTCAAATGCCCTACTTTAGTCAATCATATCTATTAGCTCATGATGAATTTGAAGATGGTTGAACATAATTGGGAAAGCCCTTAACATGTACTTCAATTCATTAATTTGGTGTTTGTCCAAAATCCTTAGGGAAATTAGTGAAAAAGTCCCATAAGGTTTGAATAAAACTAGGGTTTTTTGCTAGTTTCATGAAGGCAGTCACTTTGAAGCTCCATATCTCTTCAATAGTTGATTTTAGCCAAAAATCATATGTGACAAAGTTGTTCATTGGATCAAAATCTACAAATTTGATGTTGGAAGTTTTTTTCAGTTTGTGCTTGAAATTTGAGATATTCCCTTCCAAAGTTTTGAAAAAAAAAAGACCTTTAAACACTTAAAAAAATTTCTAAGTATGAAAAGTCAATCTTTGACTTTTTGATTCTTGATTGATTTTCTTGATTTTTCTTGGTCAAATGACTTCAATGATAATATATTGATGATATTGATCCTTAAAAGTCATGGTTTGACCCAAAACCCTAAAAGTCAAAGGTGGTCTTGTATAGTTGACTTTTTCCAAATGAAGTGAAATCTTGGACTTTTGTGATGAATCAAGCTCTCCTCCTCAAATGTATGATATGATTGGAAAATATTGAGGTAATATAAGTTCTTGAACCATGTTTTGAGTTATGGAGCCATGTCCTGATTAAAAGTCAACTGTCTAGGTGAATTAGGTTAAAAACCCTAATTTGTAGGTCAGATGAAATTGATGACTGTGGATCTTGAATTGAAGTATAATTCCCATTGTATATTGTCATAGGGATCATTTGAGGATGATTGAACACTTTGAGTGATGCCCTGGAGCTTTTTAGGGTTTCCCAGATGTGGTCCTTGATTTTAGTCCTTGATGGGCTTAAAACCCTAGTTTGGTGACCTGAGCAAATCTGAGTCCTGATGACTGATGTCTAACCAACATAGGTGAATAAATGAATTATTTGAGTCCTATGATTGTATTAGAGGTAATTTTATTATTGATTGATCCTTTGCCTGAGCTCTTTTGTTCTTGAACACCCTCGATTGAGTACAAGATAAACAAGTGACTGCTCTGGGTACTTGTCTTGAGTTGATGAAATGTCTAGAGGTGTGACATCTCAGGGGGGGGGGGTCAAAATTAGGGTATTACACACAGCTCCGCTTAGTGGACCTGCTCCGCTTATCAAGCTTGCGCATTTTCAAATTCCCATTCAGCATCCAATTAGCGAGTTAGTGCCTCTTAGCGGAAGTGCGATTATGCAAAAAAATAACAGAACCACACCCCACTACGTAACCACACTTCCACCATTCAAAACTCAACCCAATAAACAATTAAACACATATAATCACAACATCTAGCATCACTCATCATCAATCATCAATAAAAACATGTTTTCAATAAAAAATTCGTGCAATTTCATCATAAAACCCTAATATTTTACAACATTCAATCCATGGATCCTACATACAATCTAACCCATCTTAAACATCATTATACATCCCTTTAGCTTGAAAGAACCCCACCCTTACATTGGATTTTAGATTGAAGCTAACTCTATCTTCAAGACCTAGCTTCTCTTCTCTCCTCTCTTCTTCTCTTCATTTTCCCAATTTTCACCAAATGAGTTCTAACTCCCTCTATTCTCTAAAACCCTTGTTTTGTTAAACCCTTACTAACTTTCTAAATTTCTAATGGGCTCTATTTAGCACCTATCAATTAATAATACCAATTTAGGCTCAATAGCTCATAACACTTACTAACTTTTACTATTTACTAATAATACTCAATAAATAACACAAAATCACTTAAACACGTAATCAAATAAATAAATCTCACATCACACAATTAAATAAAATAGGGAAATAAAAAAGGTAGTTACAACTCTCCCCCATTTAGAATATTTCCTTCCTCGAAAATTACCTTAGTCAAACAACTCAGGATATGACTCTCGCATCTTGCTTTCCAACTACCACATCAAACTCTCTGGTAGCTCCCGACCAAACTACCTTCACCAAAGTAATCTTTTTGCCTCTAAGCGTCTTCGTCTCGCAATCCTCAATCCTTACTGGCATAGTTTCCACCGTGAGATTATCCCCTACTTGCACATCATCCATATGAATCACATGAGAAGTATCAGAAATATATTTCCGAAGTTGGGACACATGAAACACATCGTGCAAATTCGAAATATTCGGCGCTAACTCCACTCTATATGCCACATTCTCAACCTTTTCTGAAATCTGATACGGTCCAATAAAACGAGGAGTGAGCTTCTTCGACTTTAACACTCTCCCCACACCGGTCATCAGTGTAACTCTAAAAAATACATGATCACCCGCTTGAAATTCAAAATCTTTCCTTCTCTTGTCATGGTAACTCTTCAGCCTACTTTGAGAAGTCTCCATCTTATCACGAATCAACTTAACCTTCTCAGTAGTCTCTCGAACAATCTCAGGTCCAACCACTACACTCTCACCAGATTCATGCCAACACAACAGAGTCCTACATCTCCGACCATACAATGTTTCGAAAGGCGCCATTCCAATACTAGAATGGTAACTATTGTTGTAAGTGAACTCAATCAATGGAAAATGAGTATCCCACGTACTTCCCTACTCAAGAACACAAGCTCTCAACAAATCCTCTAACAACTGAATAATCCTCTCTGTCAGACCATCTGTTTGAGGATGATACGCCGAACTCAACCTCAACTTAGAACCCAATGCCTCTTGCAAATATTTCCAAAAATTTGAAGTGAACCTTGGATCTCTATCTGAAATAATACACAAAGGAACACCATGCATCTTAACAATCACATTGGTATAAATCTCCGCCAACTTAGAAACTGGATATGTGATGTTAATAGGTACAAAATGAGCCGACTTCGTAAGCCTATTAACGATCACCCAAATAGAATCATGACCTCCCACGGTATTCGGTAAACCCGTCACACAATCTATAAAAATGCTATCCCGTTTCCATTCCGGAACTTCCAACGGTTGCATTAACCCTGCAAGCTTCTGATGTTCAACTTTTGACTTATGACAAGTCAAACATGCATACACAAAATGAGCTATGTCATGCTTCATTCCAGGCCACCAAAATAAGTTCTTCAAATCTTGGTACATCTTTGTAGCTTCTGGATGAATACTCAAATTACTTCTGTGACCTTCTTCAAGAATCGCTCTCTTCAAATCCACATCATCAGGAATACAAATCCGATTAGGGAATCTCAACACACCTTGCGCATCCAACTTAAAATCATCACTCTCAGCTTGATCGATTCTAACCATCGAATTTACCAATTTCACATCCAACTTCTGAGCTTCTCCGATATTATCCAGAAAATCATTATTAATCTTCAGCATACCCAATCTAAAACTCTTAGGTGTCACTTCACATACCAAACTCATATCGCAGAATTGTTCAATCAATTCCAACTCCTTAACCATCATAGCCGACATATGCAACGTATTTCGACTCAAGGCATCGGCCACAACATTAGCTTTTCCTGGATGATAATTCAAACCAAAGTCATAGTCTTTCAACAACTTTAACCACCTTCATTGCCTCATATTCAATTCTTTCTGATCAAACAAATACTTCAAGCTCTTATGGTCGCTAAACACTTCAAATCTAGAACCATAGAGATAATGCCTCCAAATATTCAATACAAACACAATAGCAGCAAGCTCTAAATCATGCGTAGGATAGTTCTTCTCATGATCTCTTAACTGCCTCGACCCATAAGCAACAACCTTATCATTTTTCATGAGCACACCTCCTAATCCCATCTTAGAAGCATCACAATAAACTACAAACATTCTTCCGAATTTGGCTATATCAAAATCGGTGCCGATGTCAATCTCTTCTTCAACTCGGTAAACCTCTCTTCATATTAAAGATCCCACACAAAAGCCTTACTCTTGCACGTCAACTTAGTCAACGGAAGTGCCAGCTTAGAGAATCCTTCAATGAACCTTCTATAATAACGGGCTTAATCCTAAGAAGATTCGAATCTCGGTAGCCGACTTAAGAGTTTCCCATCTTAACGTTTAAGCTTAATCTCACTAATATATTACAACATCAATGTAGTGAGCTTTGATGAAGATGAAGTTTTTGAGCTTTGAATTGAACAGCGTTTCAGCAAGTTAATATTCACAGAATTTGATTCAGAGTTGTTAACCTTGCTTCTCATCAGAACTTCATATTTATAGGCGTTTGAGAAGATGACCGTTGAGCGCATTTAATGCTTTGCATGTTCCGTACAGCTTTGCATTTAATGTTTCACGCTTTTGTCAACTACCTCGAGCCTTGTTCACGCTGTGTCTACTGACGTTGCCTTTAATAGCTTCCAACGTTCCTTTTGTCAGTCAGCGTAGCCTGCCACTTGTACTTTCTTCTGATCTGATGTTTGAATAAAATATTTGAATATCATCAGAGTCAAACAGCTTGGTGCAAAGCATCTTCTTGTCTTCTGACCTTGAAGTGCTTCTGAGCGTGATACCATGAGAACTTCAGTGCTTCTGCTTCTGATCTCAAGTTCTTCTGATGCTTCCATAGATCCATGTTCTGATTCTGCCTTGACCATCTTCTGATGTCTTGTCAGACCATGTTCTGATGTTGCATGCTGAACCTTCTGAGACAAAGCTTCTGAGCGCCGATTTGTGCATACTCTTTATATATTTCCTGAAATGGAAATTGCAATGTATTAGAGTACCACATTATCTCACACAAAATTCATATCCTTGTTATCATCAAAACTAAGAATATTGATCAGAACAAATCTTGTTCTAACAATCTCCCCCTTTTTGATGATGACAAAAACATATATAAATGATATGAATTTGCGATCAGAAAGAGCAGACGGCTAAAGACAAATTACACAGCTATAGCATAAGCATGTGAATATGTCTCCCCCTGAGATTAACAATCTCCCCCTGAGATGAATAATCTCCCCCTGAAATAAATACTCGAAGAACTTTAATAATAAAAGACTTCCCTGATTATTTCGGTAGAGACGATCACATAAGCTTCTTGCTTCTGATAATTCATAGCTTCTGACTTCTGCTTCCATTGGACAGCTTCAGAACTTGAATTTCTTTAGATCCCTAGAACACTCACAGCTTCTGATTTCTGCTTCCATTCAGGACAGCTTCAGAACTTGAATTTCTTTGATCTTCAGAACATTCACAGCTTCTGATTCCTGCTTCCATTTAGGACAGCTTCAGAACTTGAATTTCTTTGATCTTCAGAACATTCACAGCTTCTGATTCATGCTTCCATTTAGGACAGCTTCAGAACTTGATTTTTCTGGATCTTTAGAACATTCACAGCTTCTGATTTCTGCTTCCCTCGGATAGCTTCAGAGCTTTGAATTTCTTCTTACATCACTTCATGCTAGATTGTATCAGAACATTGTTGAATGTACCAGAGCATCTCTACATCCTGAAATGTTACAGAACAAAACTAAACGACAAAAGTCAGCATGATTGAGTTAGAACATAAAATGTGTATCAGAACACAAAATATGTATCAGAGCCATATAAGCCATATAGAATATATCAGATCCAATAGACAATGTATCAAAGCAAATAGCCAATGATTTGGATCATATTCTATTATCAGAATTTCTGATCATTCTTGCTTCTGATTCTGAAACTTCCTAGCACTCAGCTTGCTTCAAGAATCCAAGAGCTATTTCTGATCAGTCTTCCTTCTTGCTTCTGATTCTGAAGCTTCCTAGCACTCAGCTTGCTTCAAGAATCCAAGAGCTTGATTCATCTTGTTACTTCTCATGTTGATCTTGAATCTTTGATTCCTGCAACAACACAACTTAAAAACATAGAACTTTGCAAGTTCTGTTAGTACAGCAACTGATTAAATTAAATCATTTATCACATATTTCTCCCCCTTTTTGTCATATCATCAAAAAACAGAAAAGATTCAGATACAAACAAAAAGAGACACACGGAGGAAAAAGATGATTTCATTGAAGTTCAAACAACAGGTACAGAAGTACATGAAGAGAAGGAAGACAAGATGCACAAAAACAGATGCAGCAAAAGCAAAAACAAAACAACACAGACTCAATCTAAGACTACCCTAGCCTTGACAAGATCTTGGCCAGCATCTCTTGAACCCCATTGTTGTATCCTTCTTGCCTTTCCATGAAAGCTCTAAACTCATCCTGTTTCTTCTGAATATCTTCCAGAGTTCTTGCAAGACGAGAAGATTCATCAGAAGAAGCTTCACAGCTTCTAACCACAGGAATAGCATTGTGATCTGTAGCTTCCATAGATAGATCATTTGCAGGGATTTCCTCAACAAGAACTGATTCAGCAACATGATCTTCTACATCTGCTTCTTGCATAGAAGCATCTCCATAATCTACAGCAGGAATTTCCGAATCTCCATTCTCAAGTGCCTGAAGAATGGCAGCAAGATTCCTGGGAGCAGAAGGACCTTCAACTTCTGGTGGGTCAACAACTTCTGGAATGACCAAGCTTGGGTCTTTCCCAGAAGGGTTTTCCCTCAGAAAGTCAAAGAGGGTCTTGAAATCCCCAAGTAGAACTGGATAATCAGGAATCCAGATAACAATATCCCTGCATGGATTAGCTTCTAATGCAGCAGCCAGCCTTGCTTGTTCCAATTCATCCAAAAAGGACTTCTCCTCAGCAACAACACAATTTCTGAGAGGATGGTAGTATATACCATTATCACCAGAGATTTCTTGTAGAAACATCATCCAGACCATTTAGAAATGCATCCTTCAGAAGGTCTAGACTGCTAATCACCTCATGTCTGAAAAGTTCCAGGTAGGTATAGGGTTCAGGTTCAGGCGGATTGAAGGTGAATTTGTAGTCAGGGTAGAGAAGACAGTAAGGTTTGGATTTTCTGGTAGGTAAGGGATGGGATATACAAGTTGGAGGTGCGGTGGATGAGGAAGAAGGGATATCTGAGAGAATGATTGATGAAGATGGAATATCAGAAATGATAGAATGAGAAGAGGATGGAGTATTTGTAAAGGGAATTGGTGAGAAAGATTTATCATAAGGAGTTGGGGGAAGAATACTTAAAGGTGTGGGGTTTAGAATGGGAGAGGAGAAGGATGATGGAGAAGGATTAGGTAAGGTGAAGTTTACTTTTGGTTCAGATGGAGGTGATTGGAAAGATGGTTTAGGGACAGAAGGAGGTGGAGTAAAAACCTGCCTGGAGGTTTGTACAGAAGAAGAAGATCTGGTTCTGCGAAAGGAATCTCTGATCCTTTTATCTCTTCGTTCTTCAGAGTCCACCTTGTCAGGATCATAGGTGACTCTCAACTTCTTGGATTTCTTAGCCTCATCTTCTTGGGCTTTTCTTTTTAGCCTAGCCTTTAGTTCCTTCTGATCCTTCTTCAGAAGATCAGCCTTGGACGGAAGTACTCTGCCACGGATCCAAGCAGGATCAATATCTGATTGCTTCCTAACACAATCTTCCAGGTAAAGCTTGACAACCTGATGCAGTTCTTTTTGAAACAAAGATACAAAACCTTCAACAGCAACTCTTCTTGACAGAATGTCAGGAAAGCTTGTGCACACAGAAGGTACATTTTGAATGAGTTCCAGTCTGAATAAATCCACGCCATTGAAAATTGGACCTTGAACTACTCCAAGAAAATGGGACGCATTGAGATTTCTGATGGAGTCCAGCACTTTGCTTTCAATCAGAATGTCTGAGATCATTCTTCCAAAAGGAATAGTCGTTCTTGAAATATGAGGGTACTTCGCCCTTTCGTGTTCTCTTGACTCAAAGATAGAAGTCTTCAGATTCTCAAACAAAATATGGGAGATGTTGATCTCAGTCTTTTTGCCAATGCAGAAAAGAGTGTACTTGTGATCTGGACTGATGTAGGAGGAGGAGAGCATCCTCTTTCTATGGTGAAGGGAACCCAGAATAATCTCAGCCCATACTTTATAAAACGGCCTTAAGGTGCCTGTGTTATTAGAGTCAATTCCAAAAGTCTGAGAGATTTGTTGTTCAACTTTAGACCAATCAACTGATGCATGTCGAAAACCAGTCCAGCCTTCTTCATCATTCAGATTGTACAGCTTCCTGATGAGCTTTTCAGTGATAACCACTTCATGCCCTAGCACGAATGAAATGATGGCAGTTGGGGTAACCGTTGCATGTACCCAGAAATCCTTCACAAGTTCAGGATAAATTGGACCAACCAATCTATCAAGATACTTAGACCATCCTTGCTCAAAGATTCTTGCATCACACTTAAAGCCATTTGCTTTTAGGTTGTTGATGTCCACAGCAGATTCACATAGAACTTCTAGTTCTTTCGTGGGTATTAAGCATGTTTTCAATGGAGCATACTCATATTTGCTTAGAAGGATCTGTGTAGAGGTGAGCTTTTCTTTTGAGTTCGATGAACAGGAAGATGAGTTCATGATGATGATGCTTTGAGATCAAATCAAAAACTAGGGTTTGAAAAAAATTGCAACGAAGGGGATGCACAAGAGAGAGAGAGAGAGAGAGAGAGAGAGAGAGAGAGAGAGAGAGAGAGAGAGAGAGAGAGAGAAAGAGAAAAAGAGGGAATGAAGATGAAGCGGGTTATTTAAAAGATTTGAAAATAAAGAAATCAATATGCATTTAATGAGAAATGACATTAGGAGAGAGAACATGGTAAATGAATTGATTTAACACAGTTACCTAGGTCGGCGTCTTTTCAACTGCACGCTTTGTACTAACTGCACACACACGTGTTCACCATCAGATAATGGATGACAGCTGTAAAATATGAATAGACTTTACGCCTTTTGATTCTGATTGTCATTCTTAAGAAATGATCTGGTTCTGATAGGATCATATTTCTTCCCAAGAATCACATCTTCTGAATGAGCTGAGGCAAGTCTAGGTGATCTTCTGATAGTTGGTTCTTCAGAAATCCTAAGATTCTCTAAAGATGCAGCAATTTGATCTTCTGATCCATTGCTTCTGAGACTACCAGCTTCTGCAGCTTTGCTTCTTGGTTCTTCTGCTTCTGATATATCAATATCAAAATCTGCAAAATTCTCAAACTGCTTTGGTTTTTCAAGACCAAGCTTATCATCAAACCTGATATTGATTGATTCTTCTACAATCAATGTTTCAGTATTGTATACTCTGTAGCCTTTAGAGCGTTCAGAATATCCAAGAAGGAAACACTTTTGTGCTTTGGAATCAAACTTACCAAGATGATCTTTAGTATTCAGAATAAAACATACACATCCAAAAGGATGGAAATATGAAATGTTGGGCTTTCTGTTCTTCCACAATTCATTAGGAGTCTTATTTAGAATAGGTCTGATAGAGATTCTATTCTGAATATAACACGCAGTGTTAATTGCTTCTGCCCAGAAATGCTTAGCCATATTGGTTTCATTGATCATGGTTCTAGCCATTTCTTGTAGAGTCCTATTCTTTCGCTCTACAACTCCATTTTGCTGTGGAGTTCTAGGACAAGAGAAATCATGGGCAATACCATTTTCTTTGAAGAACTTCTCAAAGAATCTGTTCTCAAATTCGCCACCATGATCACTTCTGACCTTTATGATTTTGCACTCCTTCTCAGATTGGATCTGAGTGCAGAATTCAAAGAACACTGAATGAGACTCATCCTTGTGTTTCAAGAACTTTACCCATGTCCAGCGGCTATAATCATCAACGATGACTAAACCATATTTCTTCCCTCTGACAGATGCTGTTTTGACTGGGCCAAACAGATCAATGTGCAAGAGTTCTAACGGCCTTGAGGTAGAAACAACATTCTTAGACTTGAATGTAGGTCTGGAGAACTTTCCCTTCTGACATGCTTCACAAAGAGCATCTGATTTGTATTTCAGATTTGGGAGTCCTCTGACCAGATTTAGTTTGTTAATCTGAGAAATCTTTCTCAAACTAGCATGTCCTAATCTTCTGTGCCAGACCCATTGCTCTTCAGAAACAGACATAAGACAAGTCACCTTCTGCTTCTCAAGATCAGAAAGATCAATCTTATAAATGTTGTTCTTCCTCTTGCCTGTAAATAGGATTGAGCCATCCTTCTGACTTACAGCCTTGCAAGACTTTTGATTGAAGATTATATCATAACCATTGTCACTTAATTGACTTATGGACAATAAGTTATGCGTTAATCCTTCTACAAGAAGTACATTAGTTATGGAAGGAGAGTTACCAAGACTTATGGTTCCAGAGCCAATGATTTTGCCCTTCTGATCTCCTCCAAACTTGACTTCTCCACCTGGTTTAAGCACCAGGTCTTGGAATGTAGACCTTCTTCCCGTCATGTGTCGCGAGCACCCAGAGTCCAGGTACCATGACATTTTGCTTTTTGTCCTCTTTTCCGCCAAGGATATTTGCAATAGGAATAATCTTTTCCTTAGGTAGCCACAATTTCTTGGGTCCTTTCTTGTTAGTTCTCCTCAAGTTCTGATTGAACTTGGGTTTAGCAAAATATTTAACAGGAGGAACAGTATGATACTTCTTGTTCTGAGTTCTATGATATTTCTTAGGTTGTGTCACATGCTTCTTGGTGTGTGTTATGTGAAAACTTTGAGCATGTGATGTGTGCCTAATGTCATGTGAGTGGCCATACCTGAACTGATCATACAATGGCTTGTATGAGATTTTCATATCATCTACAGGTTCAAGTTTGTATGGGGTTTCACCCTCATAACCAATGCCAACTCTCTTGTTTCCAGACACAGCATATATCATAGAAGCTAGCTGACTTCTGCCAATACTTCTAGATAAGAACTTCCTGAAACTTAAATCATATTCTTTGAGAATATGATTCAGACTAGGAGTGGATTTTTCTGAATCAGAAGGAGATCCAACATTATTGGATAATTTTAAAACTTTTTTCTTTTAATTCAGAATTTTCCAACTCAAGCTTCTTAGTTTCAAATTCAAATTGCTTTTTCAGCTTTTTGTATTTGATACTAAGATGACCTTTTAATCCAAGAAGCTCTGTTAGACTGGAAACTAACTCTTTTCTAGATAGTTCAGAAAATACCTCTTCAGAATTTGATTCTGATGTAGATTCTGATCCATCATCTTCTGTAGCCATCAGCGCAAAGTTTGCCTGCTCTCCTTCAGAGTCTGATCCTGATTCTGATTCAGAATCATCCCATGTTGCCATAAGACCTTTCTTCTTATGAAACTTCTTCTTGGGATTTTCCTTCTGAAGTTTTGGACACTCATTCTTGTAATGTCCAGGCTCATTGCACTCATAGCAGACAGCCTTCTTCTTGTCAGATCTTCTGTCACCAGAAGATTCTCCACGTTCAAATCTCTTTGAACTTCTGAAGCCTCTGAACTTCCTTTGCTTGCTCTTCCAGAGTTGGTTCACCCTTCTGGAGATCATGGACAGTTCATCTTCTTCTTCAGATTCTGATTCTTCAGGATCTTCTTCTTTAGCCTGAAAAGCGTTAGTGCATTTTTTAATATTAGATTTTAATGCAATAGACTTACCTTTCTTCTGAGGTTCATTAGCGTCAAGTTCAATCTCATGACTCCTCAAGACACTGATAAGTTCTTCCAAAGAAACTTCATTCAGATTCTTCGCAATCTTGAATGCAGTCACCATTGGGCCCCATATTCTGGGCAAACTTCTGATGATCTTCTTTACATGATCAGCCTTGGTGTAGCCTTTGTCGAGAACTCTCAATCCAGCAGTAAGAGTTTGAAATCTTGAAAACATCTTTTCAATGTCTTCATCATCCTCCATCTTGAAGGCTTCATATTTCTGGATTAGAGCAAGAGCTTTAGTCTCCTTGACTTGAGCATTTCCCTCATGGGTCATTTTCAAAGACTCATATATATCATGGACAGTTTCCCTGTTAGATATCTTCTCATACTCAGCATGAGAGATAGCATTCAACAAAACAGTCCTGCATTTATGATGATTCTTGAAATCTTTCTTTTGATCATCAGTCATTTCACTTCTCGTGAGCCTTACACCAGTAGCTTTAACAGGATGTTTGTAACCATCCAACAGAAGATCCCATAGATCAGCATCCAGACCAAGAAAGTAACTTTCCAGTTTATCTTTCCAATATTCAAAGTTTTCACCATCGAATATTAGTGGTCTAGTATAACCATTGTTACCATTGTATTGCTCAGCAGAGCCAGATGTAGATGCAGCTGGATTTGTTGGAATTTCACCAGCCATCTTTTACTGAAGCGTTTTTCTCTTCCTGAATCTTTTCTAAACACGGTTAAGTGCTTGCACCTTAGAACCGGCGCTCTGATGCCAATTGAAGGATAGAAAAACACTTAGAAAGGGGGGGTTTGAATAAGTGTAGTCTTAAAAACTTGAACGATAAAAATAAATTGCACAGTTATTTTTATCCTGGTTCGTTGTTAACTAAACTACTCCAGTCCACCCCCGCGGAGTGATTTACCTCACCTGAGGATTTAATCCACTAATCGCAACAGATTACAATGGTTTTCCACTTAGTCCGCGACTAAGTCTTCTAGAGTATCCTGATCACAACCTGATCACTCCAGGAACAATTGCTTAGACACAAGCTAAGACTTCCTAGAGTATCCTGATCAACACTTGATCACTCTAGTTCCTTACAAATTAATGTAATCAATTCTAAGAGTATTACAAATGCTTCTGAAAAGCTATAATCACAACAGTGATATTTCTCTTAACGTTTAAGCTTAATCTCACTAATATATTACAACAGCAATGTAGTGAGCTTTGATGAAGATGAAGTTTCTAAACTTTGAATTGAACAGCGTTTCAGCAAGTTAATATTCACAGAATTTGATTCAGAGTTGTTAACCTTGCTTCTCATCAGAACTTCATATTTATAGGCGTTTGAGAAGATGACCGTTGAGCGCATTTAATGCTTTGCGTGTTCCGTACAGCTTTGCATTTAATGTTTCACGCTTTTGTCAACTACCTCGAGCCTTGTTCACGCTGTGTCTACTGATGTTGCCTTTAATAGCTTCCAACGTTCCTTTTGTCACTCACCGTAGCCTGCCACTTGTACTTTCTTCTGATCTGATGTTTGAATAAAATATTTGAATATCATCAGAGTCAAACAGCTTGGTGCAAAGCATCTTCTTGTCTTCTGACCTTGAAGTGCTTCTGAGCGTGATACCATGAGAACTTCACTGCTTCTGCTTCTGATCTCAAGTTCTTCTGATGCTTCCATAGACCCATGTTCTGATTCTGCCTTGACCATCTTCTGATGTCTTGCCAGACCATGTTCTGATGTTGCATGCTGAACCTTCTGAGACAAAGCTTCTGAGCGCCGATTTGTGCATACTCTTTATATATTTCCTGAAATGGAAATTGCAATGTATTAGAGTACCACATTATCTCACACAAAATTCATATCCTTGTTATCATCAAAACTAAGAATATTGATCAGAACAAATCTTGTTCTAACATCTTCCTCATAAATCCGACAACTATCAACCAAATCAGCAAAGACACAAATCTTCTGGTAGCTAATCGCCTTCTTGATTTCTGGGTGCAATCCATTCTCAAACTTGATACACTTAGAAAATTCACCATCTGGTCCATCATAATGTTGGTAAAACTTACCCAACTCTCCAAACTTAGCAGCATATTCAACAATCGACTGATTCCCTTTTCTCAACTCAAGAAATTCGATTTTCTTCTTTCCACGGACGTCCTCAGGAAAGTACTTCCTCAAGAACTCCCTACGGAACACAACCCAAGTGATCTCACCTACAACCTCCAATCTCTGACGAGTCTCTAGACACCAGCCATCAGCTTTGACTGCTAGCATATGAGTCCCATGCCAAACCTTCTGATATGGAGTATAATCCATCACACGGAAGATTCTCTCAATCTCCTTTAGCCATGTCAATGCGCCATCAGGATCATGAGTTCTCTTGAACAATGGCGGATTCTCCCTTAAGAAGGTAGCCAAATTGCGAGAAGCAGAATTCTCACCAAAAATTGGCTGATGTTTCAAAGCTTGAGCCATTGCTTCCAAAGCAGCAGCAATCGCAACATAATTCCTCCTAACCATCTCAACTCTTCACTATAATACAAAAGCAATCAGCACAACTAACAATACGAGTATTATTAGACTACGCTACGACACGACACATGGCCGGACGAACCGACCTGCTCTAATACCACTAATGTAACACCCCAAATCTAGCCTGCAATTAATAGGGAAAATCAGAGTGCAAAATCTCAAAAACAATAACAACATTTGAGGTGTCACATATATCAACATAACCAAATCACAAATCATGCTCATGAATCACGGATACATAACACTTATATCGGAGGAAACTCATATATCATTAGTCATTCAAATCCAAACAACTTTATAACCTCTCCGCGAAATTCAAAGAACATCATAAATTCAAATCATAACATCTATGCCAATCATGGCTATCAAAAAATTCAACATGTCTCAATAAAAGATAACAATAAAAAAACTCGATAAGATATAAAATTAAAATCAAACATGCAAACATCCCCCGAGTGCTATGTATCAGAGCATAGACACACCGACTCAAGCTATAAGGTAAACGACTACTCTGCGTCGTTACCTGCTTGTTACCAACAGAGGGTAACATTCAAACAGAAGGGGTGAGATATCATTTATTATAAAGAAATGTATGATAATATTCAAAGCATCGTAAAGATCATACACATATCACCAGTTCTCATCACATAACATCTTACAACAACTATCGTCACTAACCAACTTACAGAACAACAACAATGTCAATAATAAATTATGACAACAACCCAATTCATAATTATAATATCAATGCATCAAAATAACATGTCGTCATCACGTAACAACAAACATCTCATCATCTCAACAATTCAAACACAAATGAATGCAATTTAAATTCAATTCAAATGTGACTCGACTTATGCAAATGCATGTGGTACCATTTGGAGTAAAACTCCCACCGTCTCAAAATTTGCCATTGGGCACACCGTCGCTATTTGCCATTAAGGCCACCGTCGCTTTTACCATTAAGGCCATTGTCGCTTTATGCAATGGATGTGACATCCACACATAACAACATATATAACACATCTCATCACAATCAAACATCATTAATTACATGTCAAAATTCAACGACAACAACAAAATCAACACCAATCATGGTAATACATCTCTTCGCTATCACGTCGCTACGTTGTATCATTATACAACAGTATTTCACTTCACAACAATAATCACAACATCAAATGATACATTTCAAGAAAAAGATTCAAAAAGGTTTCCAAAGGTTTTCAAATTATATTCATTAGAAAGACATTGGTTAGAGCTTCACGGAGGTTCAAACGACACTAAAAAAGGAGTTACGGATCAAAAGATACATCATTTCAAAGTTTGAACAAGTTTTGCACAGCAGGGTCCGCTTAGCGAGCTTATGGAAACTCAAATTCAATAACCCAGCTTGAAGCGCGCTAATACAGACTAAAAACAGTAACTTTCAGTTTCGTAACTCCGCTTAGCGGACCAGCTATGCTTAGCAAGCTTGCGTATTTTCAAATTCCCATTCAGCATCCGCTTAGTAAGCCAGGGCCGCTTAGCGGATGCGCGATTATGCAGAAAAATAACAAAACCACAGAGCACTGCATAACCACACTTCCACCACCCAAAACGCATCCCAATCAACAATTAAACACATATAATCACAATGTCTAGCATCATTCATCATCAATCATCAAGAAAAACATGTTTTCAACCAAAAATTCATGGAATTTCATCAGAAAACCCTAACATTCTACAACATTCAATCCATGGATCCTACATACAATCTAACCCACCCTAAACATCATCATACATCCCTTTAGCATGAAAGAACCCCACCCTTACCTTGGGTTTTGGATTGAAGCCAACTCTATCTTCAAGACCTAGCTTCTCTTGTTCTCTTCTCTTCTCTTCTCTCCTCTCTTCTTCTCTTCTTTCTCCCAATTTTCACCAAATGAGTTCTAACTCTCTTTAGTCTCTAAAACCCTTGTTTTGTTAAACCCTTACTAACTTTCTAAATTGCTAATGGGCTCTATTTAGCTCCTCTCAATTATTAATACTGACTTAGGCCCAATAACTCATAACACTTACTAAATTTTGCTATTTACTAATAATACTCAATAAATAACACAAAATCACTTAAACACATAATCAATTAAATAATTCTCATATCACACAATTAAATAAAATACGAAAACAAAACGGTCGTTACAACTCCAATATTTTATCTATGCTTGTTGGTTTGTTTGTCCAACTCTCTAAGAGATATGTTGTCATCATTTAAAAAAAAGAATGTGAAACTACGTGCTTGCAGGTACAATTATCTACACATGATCTTGGTGCCAAATGATCCTGATGGTTTTTAATGATGACAAAACTCAGTATCAAACACTACTGTCAAACGGTGTTTAGTGGAGTCATTAGATCTTTCATCAAGAAACCTTTAGTTATGGTGTCTATAAAAAAATTCATACCAAGCCTCATCAGTTAGAAGAGGCTTGGGTCTTGAGAGTGTGCTCCTCTCAAGGTCCTGAGTTCGAATCCTGCTATGTGCTAACAATTCTTGTGTTTGGCCAGTCCATACAGAACTTTGTTCCGGCTTTAAACGGGGCCTCTGCTATTGGATGGTGGGATTGTTCCCTCTTGGATTAGTCGGTCGCAAATCCAGTTACCAAGATTTCCAAAAAAAAATGTTAGAAGAGGAAAATCCAATATAGTGTTGAATCAAGAAAGGGATCCTCAATTTATGAACTAGAGGAAATGTGAAAGCGCGTTTCGTCTTGTGTCTGAATGATCATTGTATTGTAAAATCATCATAGTAACTTCTAAGTTACCGAGGCAACTCAAAAACACACATACACATTCAAAATTACTTTAAAGCCTCTCTTATTTTATAAACCATTTGAAAATGTTTTATGTGCGTACCTAGTTGGTTACTAGCTTAGTTAAACCTTTAGAAGTATCTGTTACACTAGCTAATCGATTAAAATACCAGGGTTAACCAATTAACTCTTTTGTAACTCCTCTTAATCTTTTAAAGGAGTTTCTAATTGATTAGTGATGGAAAATTTAAAAACTTTTATATTTGGTGTATCTAATTGATTAACCATTGGTCATAATTGATTAGATGCATTAAAAGTCTCATGGATCATTTTTCTTTTTTATCTACAATTAATCTGTAAATAGGGGGTTTCTTCTCATTCTAAAATACGCCAGAATTTGTTTTGAATATTTTATTTTTCACTTTCTACTCCTATTCTATTCTTTCACAAAAGTTTCCTTAGTGTAATTCCTTTGTTTGATTTCTCTGTTTGGTTCTAGATCCTGATGAAATTTCTGTTTTGTTCTTGAGATTATCATGGTAAAATCTTTTCCTGGTTCTTGAGATTAGACAACTAAAATATATGTTTGGTTCGTAAGCTCAACCGTCAAAAGCTCCATTTGGTTTGGGAGATCAACATGTGCATTTGTTGTAGTAAGGTTTATGAGCATATCTTGAAAAATTCAAGATTATTTATTAGTGGAATTCTCAAAAAGAATTTTTATAGGACATTAGTAAGCCAAGTGGTTAGGCCAAACTTATATAAATTTCGGTGTAATTTATCTATTCATATATCTTTAAACTAACATAAACTGGTTTTTAAGTAAAAGATTTTTTTAAAATTAATTATAAATTTTGAATATCACAATTCATCCCTCCCCCCTCTAGTGTTTGTAATCACTTGCTCAACAAATTCAACATATCAATCTAGTCCACAAATATTATAATAAGAAAACACTTCAACCTATAATAGATATGAAATAAATGACCCCTTTAACAACAATTCATGAACCAAATCAAATAAAGGAGACTTATGAGAAGTATTAAATTTACATACAATATATTCCAATAAAATGCACATAAGGCTAGGTACATTAACACCATAAAGGTGAGAACTTTGTTTTGTTCCCAACTTTGTTTTTTAACCATAACATTGTTTAACCTTATAACAAACTCATGTGCATCAACTAATGAGCCATAGTTTTTATGGATTAAAAATAACATTGCAAAGTTAAATTTATGTAGAAAACATTTACGTACAAAAAACATGATGAATAAGACGAAGGCAATAATGGATGAAGCTTCGTTTCGAGTTTCACTTCCTTTCCTAGTTTCGTTTGAGTTTCATTTGCCTTACTTTGTTTCAAGACATTGACGTTCAGTTGGAGAAAACGATGGTGGAAAAATGATGTTTTTGAGTTTCCTTTAGTGGATAAATAAAAATTCTTTTATGGAAGATGAAGTTTCGTTTAGGATAATACAATTCATAAATTTTGATTGTGCAAAAATGAATGAAAATAATATCACTGTATTGGAAATAGCTTGATTCATCATTGATTCAACATTATTTGGGATTTTATTCTTCTAACTGATGAGGCTTGATATGACTTATTTTATAGGCATCATACATAGAGGTGGCTTTATGAGTAATCTTCAATGACTCCACCAAACACCACTTGACATTAGGTGTTTGATATTAACGGTTGTCATCATCAAATATTATCATGATCATTTGCCACCAAGATCATGTGTAGATAACTATATCTACAAGCACATAGTTCCACATTCTCCCTATTTTATAATGACAACGCATTTCTTAGAAAGATGGACAAATAAACAAGCATAGATAAAAGATATGAGGGTTTCAAATCCCCTTCACTAATATAGTTTGAATTTGAGTTATTCTTACGCGATGAAGCTCTACATTTGAATTTGTATTATGGATTCCTACACTTAATTATATATCGTGCTGTTGGTGTAAGCCCTAGAGGCCAATAGTTTCGCTACTTGTATCGAATTATTTATAAATAATTAAAAGGCATTTCTTTATTATATTTGTTTTTCCAAAATAATAAAGTGCCTAAAATAGATAGTCTATTTAATGAAATGTTAAGTGTGACTTAATCATGAGAAACCATTAAACATAAAGACACTATTCTTAAAGTATCTGTAGTCGAGATTTATTGTGAAGTGGGATACCATTAAAGCATTGAGACTATTATGTGGATAGTCTGGTGATCTCATCTCATGGATCATGGATAAAAAGTTATCAAGTTTTCACATATGTATGAATATTAGGAATAATATTTATACTAGATTGACCCGCTATGAGAATACTACATAGAAAGTTATGCAAAGTGTCATAAGTTATTCTCATAGTACTAGTGGTGTATACCACTCTTCGACCTGAAACCACTGTGGACCTTAGATGTAGAGTTAAGTACTTTATTAATGATCTAACATTGTCCTTAATTGGATGAACATAAAGATAGTTGATGGGTACTCCATAAAGCATGCTGAGGGACATGAGTGGCCTAGATGGAATTTGCCCATCCTGCATAACAGGATCAATGTCTAAGGGTCCAATATTGAACTAGACAAGGGTGGCACAACCCATGCCTTGTGTTCAATATAGACATGAGGGCAAAAGGGTAAATATACATGTAAATATTATCACGAAAAAGGTTTTGTCAGATCAAATGACATTTTCGTGACTTGGGTAGTAGTGTTGTGTTGATAGATACTGCTTGTTGTTTATTATGTTAAATGCGTGATTTAATATAATTGTCAACGTCGCGAGAACCTACAGGGTCATACACAAAAGGACAGATTGATGAGAGATAGAATAAATAAGAAACACCGTAAAATGCAGTGTACTTGAGAAAATTATGGAACACCGTAAGATACAATGCGCTAAAGTGACCTATGGAACATCATACAATTTAATAATAGTTAATATTATTATTATTTTATAATAGATATAAAATATAATAATAATAATAATAAAATACATTTATTATAATAATAGTTATTATAATAATACTACACCGTACAAGGGCTTTCACAATGCTTTTTTTGGGCTTTTAGAGCGCTTAAAAGCGCTGCCGTAGGTAAAGACAGCGCTTTTTGGTACGCCAAAAGCGCTCTCGTAACATCCCCTATAGCAGCGCTTTTTTTAGAAAAGCACTCTTGTAGCATCCCCTATAGCAGCGTTTTTTCCAGAAAAATGCTCTCGTAGCATCCCTTATAGCAGCGCTTTTTCCAAAAAGCGCTTTCGTAGGTAGTGCTTTTTTTTATCTTTTATGCTTTTTTTATTATCTTAGGCAGCGCTTTTAATTAGAAAGCGCTTTGGTAGGTAGACCTTTAAGAGCGTTTTTGAAAGCGCTTTCATTGCTAAACGCAGTATTTTAAAATGCAACCTGTAATTTAAGCCTCGCAGTTCGACCTGTAATTTATATTTATTTTCAACCTGTAATATTTTTGAAAATAATCACTAAACATGTATTTCAAGCCTTATATATATAGACCATTATTTCAACAAAAAACCTTATTTAGGACATTATATACCATTATATATATACCAATATAATACCATTATAATCCAAAATAAAATATATACACCATTATAGTTCAATTCACATGTTTACAACAGATACATATAACTAAATCATCTCTAACAATAACTAAATCATAATATAAGCCCGAAATTCTCAAAACCCGACGAGCGGACGATCCTGGTCATGCAAAGTATGAACAAAACAACACGGTCAATTAAACTAACTTTGCTCAAACACAATTAAAGGCTCCACCACAAAGTCATTATCAAAATCTGTCACACAATAATGAGCAAGCAACACAGAACGACCCAATCCCCTCATATAAAATTCTGCACTTATAATATTTCCTCAATATGAAAACAACACTAAAATTCTATACCACAGCAAAGTTTTAAAACAGACCCCATAACAACATCTATACTTTAAATTTTCCAACAAAACAAATGGTCATTGATCAGAAACATCAACAATATTATTAGCAACAATTTCATGTGATTTGCAACTCAATCCACCAATGTAATGTGTCATCACTCCAGTCTCAAATCAAACTATCAGCACCACTTATTTAAGAATCAAACTCAACAACAACAAAATTATGCACTATGCATCCTTGAAACGACACACCCTGTCAACACCTAGCATGAATGATTCTAGTTCATATCCACACATTTTCACTAGTTTTCTTTGAACAAACAACAACACCAATCAGCACCAAAAACTCACAGCAATCATCCATTAACCACACTTTGAGCAACTCTTGTTTATTTGTGAGCACAACAATTCACATCATCAAACATTAAGAGAAATTAATCATAACCCAACAGGATTAATGCCAACAAATATGAATAACACCAAGCCTTATCCATTTAATGATTCATAAGCATAAATCACATTATATAGTACTTGTAATTTTCTGAACAATAACATATCCATTTAATGATTCATAAGCATAAATCACATTATATAGTACTTGTAATTTTCTGAACAACAACATATCCATTTAATGATTCATAAGCATAAGAAATGTAAATCAACATATTAAAATGCTTAATAATGTATTCTAGACCCACACATTTTAACATCAATGATTTTCACTTAACTAACTCATAGAAACATAACTGATAACAGAGAACAAACTAACTGAAAAAGAATTTCCAACGGATACAAACCATAGAAGGGTTGTTCAGAAAAACCTGTGAATCGAACTGAATTGAAAACCAATCAAACTTTTTTTTCCTGCAAAAAATAGTGACAAACAGCCAATAATGGGCATCAATTTTCAGAATATGAAGATAAACCCTAAAACATCATAAAACAGTACATAGATTTATTGACCTCTAACTCTAAATACTACTCAACTTAAACAATTCTTACGTGTCACAAATTCAAATATGAAGATAAAGATTCGACATTGAACCTTTGAAAGAAGGGTGAGCCAAAACAGAAGGAGTCCAAATGGAGGGAGTACGAACGGTGGAGGGAGTACGAACGACGGAGGGAGTACGAACGACAGAGGGATTACGAATGGCGGAGGGAGTACGAACGACGGAGGGAGTACAGACGGAGGGAGAACGACAGAGGGAGTATGAATGGAGGCGTGGAGAGGAACAGTGAGGAGGAAGAGAATCTGCGAGATAAATATGAGGAGGAGAAAGCGTGTTTTGTTAGTTTAGGATTTAACAATTTTAATTATAAAATTACCTACCCTAGTGCTTTTACTAAAGCGCTTTCATACCCCCTATAGCAGCGCTTTTATTAAAGTGCTTTCATACCCCCCCTTTACCAGTGCTTTTATTAAAGCACTTTCATAAATCCCCCCCTTTACCAGCACTTTTTTCACTTGTTTTTTAATTTTGTTTTTAGCGAAACCTATAGCAGCGCTTTTCCTAAAAGCGCTTTCGTAGATGCGCTGCTAAAAGACAAATTTGGCGTAGTGTAATTGTTATTATAATATTATTATTATGTATTTCATTTAAGTTGGACTATTTAGCTTGCAGTTCACACAAGCGGTTCTATAAATACAACCCTTGTGCATCAGCTTAGTTACTTGATGAAATTAGGTTTGTGAAACCTTGGCCGAATTTTGTTGGGAGGAAATCACAAATGCAACGGAAAAATTCAACATCATAAATTCTCCCAAATATCATATGCAACGACAATCGAAAAAAAACACATCAAACAATGTAACACCCGTAATGCGATTAATCATTTAATTTAGTTAGTTTTGAGTATTTGTCGTGAATTGTTGCGTTTTAAATTGCCGAGTCGGGTATTTTATCTGAGCATCCGGTCGAGTTCAAATAGTATTATTCAGTATTTTTACTATTAAATTAATAAGTGGATTAGTAGTATTTTAGGGGTTATGCTGCTAATTAAATAAAACTAGTGGAATTAAGCATATAATAATATTAGAAGGTATGCATATTGTTTACGGGCCAAGGTGATGTGTGTAGTATGGAGAGAATGAAATTTTAGGCCCATTTGAGTTATGAACAAATTAGGGTAGTAGTACACCATTAGGTTTTAGCATAGGAAGAAAATAAAAAATAAAAGCAGAGGACTGTTTTTGGAGAGTAGCACAAAAGTCACGTAGAAGCTTTTGGGAGATTTCGATACGAGAAAGAATTTAGAGAAACCTTTAATCCAAGGTAAGGATGGGGTTCGATCTCTATAACCGGAATTATGATAGACCGTATGTGGGGTAGGTTGTATGATTTTATGCCATGAATTATTTGTTGATTTTGTAATATTTTGATTTCTATGAAAAAATGTTGATTGTTATTTCTCTGTCGACTGTTGGTAAGGATTTAAGTTGTTATTTTCTGTGATGAATTGTGTTGCTGCAGTTATCGTTGTAGTGGTTTTGAGGATCGATCGAACAAAAACTCTAGAAAATTAATAGATGTCGTTTCTGGGATGTACGAGGAAGATAGGGTTTGAAATTGGTGACGGGGGCCACCCAAATAAGTGTTAAAACATAGTTTGGTTCTAATCATGTCTTAGTGTTTTTATGATAAAAAGTAAATAAATTTTGTATAAATGAATGTGGTACTCTAATTATATGTTTCTCATTTCAGAAGATGTTCTAATACAAGTGTCATCAGAACATGAACTTTATGTAAAGCTGAACAAACGCTGAAAGGAAAAGCCGCTAAAGTTCTAATGAAGTAACTTCTGAGTGCACCAACTGCTGTAGACATATTCTAATAGAAGTTATATTCACAAGTCAGAACATAAGTTATGAATAGACGCAAAGTTCTGAATCACGATAAGATGCCGTTAAAAACATAATGATTAAAAGACAACCGAAGCACTCAAATGGAACAATTCCCGAGGTTGATTGAAGAAGCAACACACATGCAGCTCGTTGGAGAAACAAAAAACAAACATGCAAGCATTTAATGCTCTCTCCAAAGATCAAGATAACGGACAAATACTTGAAGCTATAAATATAAGATCACTTGAAAAAGAAAAATGTGGAGTAACGACGAACATTATCAAAGCCAACGTGAACTCTTATGCTAAAGAAAAATAATTTTACGTTAACATTCTGAGTTCAAACTCCTTGTACAAAAATTTAGTAAAAAATCACAGTTGTGATTAATTCTTATTAGAAGCAATCTTAAACACTATTATTTGAAGTTATTTTGTAATTGTTCCTTGAGAGACTAGTTGGGTCAGATTTCTCAAGAGGGCTAGGACTAGTTTGTCTTAGAGGTGTTAGTCACTTGTAGTTGGTTTGTGCATTGTATTGTTAGTCACAACAGTTGATTGTGCATTTGTAATCGGTTTTGATTATAGTGGATTAAGTCCTCAATTGAGAGAGGCAAAATCACCTTGGCGGGTGGACTGGTGTAGTTTGAGTTGCAAACGAACCATGATAAAAATAACTGTGTTTTGTCTATTGGTGTTGTGAACAAAAAAGAAAAAACATATTCGACCCCCCCCCCCCCCCCCCCCCCCCCCCGCTTCTAAGTGTTTTCTAAACCTTCAATTGGTATCAGAGCTCTTGGTACTGGGTGCGAACACTTAACCGTGTCAGAAAAAGATCGAGAAGGAAAACACTATGGCAACTGATGAAAGCAACAACAACTACACAAAACCTATGGTCTTTAATGGAGAAGATTTTGAATACTGGAAAGATAGACTAGAAAGTTTATTTCTAGTTAAAGATGCTGACTTATGGGATGTGGTCTTAGACGGCTACACACATCCAATAGATGAAGAAGGAAATAAGATTGATAGAAAGATCATGACCAAATAATAAAATAAAGATTTCAAAAATCACCTCAAAGCTAGAAATATTCTGCTCAATGCTATCTCAAAACAAGAATATGAAAAAATCACCAATAGAGATACTGCATATAACATGTTTGAGTCTCTCAAAGTGACTCACGAAGGCAATGCTCAAGTAAAAGAGACAAAAGCTTTGGCTCTCATTCAGAAGTACGAAGCTTTCAAAATGGAAGAAAATGAGTCCATTAAAACGATGTTCTCAAGAGTTCAAACGCTGTCTACTGGCCTAAGAGTTCTGAACAAAGGATACACCAAAGTAGACCATGTCAAGAAAATCATCAGAAGTTTACCTAGAAGATGGGCACCAATGGCCGCTGCATTCAAAGTTTCAAAAGATTTGAATAGTATATCCTTAGAAAAACTCATCAGTGCACTAAGAAGTCACGAGATTGAACCTAATGAACATGAGCCTCAAAAGACAAGTAAGTCTGTTTCTCTTAAATCTACTAAGGATTATGAAACTAATGCTTTTCAGGTTAAAGAAGAAAGCTCTGAGGACTCTTCTCCAAAAGAAGAAGATGATGAGTTATCTCTTCTCTCAAGAAGGATAAACCAAATATGGAAGCACAGACAAAAGAAATTCAGAAACTACAAAAGATCAGAAGATAAAGCAGAATCTTCTGGATGTGTTTACGATGATTTCCGGTAAAAAACCGCTAGTCTTCCAAATTATAAATATACTTTGGTTACTCGCAGGATCGACTAGAGTGATCCTAGGACATGTGTCGAAAAGTTGTCTTTCGGAATGATCGAATTCATGTTCTCTAGGTTTTAATTGGTTTTATAAGGTTATGTTATGAATGTGTAAATAACTTTGCGAAATAAACTGAATGAATGTTTAACGAAAGTAACTTGATTAGACTACGAACGTAAGTAAAACTTTGACAAGAATGTAAAGAGGAATGTAAATTGCAGGAATGAAAAATACTTGACGAAAGAGTAAAAGGATTTAAACTAAAAGAAAGACTGAGCGAAGATGTAAAGGAAATAAAAAGACAATTCGATTCTAAAATAGAAATACAAACATATGTAAAGTGTTGGTGTCATAGGTACATTTCTCAGGGAAACTCTTTCTCTTAACACTTGATACTTGAGCGATTTGTGAGTGATTTGTACAAAATGAACACCCTGGATCCTGATACTAAGACCCTTATTTATATTAATTCGTCCCTAACGGTCCTACGCTAACGAAATGCCACGTTGCCCAAATGAATGTGTTTCAAATCCCTGGGACGCCATCTGTCCTCGTCGGTTTAAACAAAATATTTTGAAATTCAAAACCTCCCGCCTGAATCCTATTCGATACATGGCAACGTGTTCTTTGTGAGAATGCTTCGAAATACTTCAAGTTTCAGCACTCTTGTATTTCAAAAAAACATTTAAGTCTCGAAGACCACCTATCTCGATTCAGCTTCGATTTTAGGAATCTTCATCACAAATAACATTCTCGTAAATGGCCATCCAAAGCCATTTTTTCTTCGAACCTTAAGTCTTCGAAAAGCATATATAACAATCGAAATCTCCAGCTAACAAATTTCCCCCAATAAATGCCTGTTTCGAAAAGATAAGAGAAATAGGCGTTTCTTGTCATAATGAGATTTCGATTTCCTCGTACTTATTTGAGTTCCAAGACTCTGACTAACGTCACAATCATTAATGACTTTTCTTTCAAAGATGTCTTGTCATTTTCAAAAACTTCTCTTCAAGACGTGTGTTCCCACGTTTCATCATTACTTATGATCATTGCTCCTAGATACTAGGAGTAAGGCTAATAACTGTTCGAGCGCCAGACGAGTGAATCAGCTCCCGACGCGTGTCCTATTAAACTTTATTCAAACCAAAAAGCGATTTGTAAAGTTTTCACTAAACCTTTAAATATCAAGGTTTTTATCATTCAGGATTCTTTCTTCTTCACACATCATTGTTCTTTCATCTTCCCGAACGCAAACACGCAGAAAACCCTTTTTTAGGTCTCAACCCTATTTCTCGAAGCAACTCACTCATGGTGTCTTCCACCGTCCAAAACTCATCACTGGAAACTTCAAACGCTCTTCAACCTGTCCAAAAACTTCAACGCCCTATACAAGTGGGAAATCAGCAGTACATTCTAGACCCAAACCTAGAAGAATCTCGTGCGATTTATGCTTCTCAGGTAATCATTCCTTTCCTTCTTTCTAAAAAAACTCACGCTTTTATGGGTCCTTTACCTGGTGAAAACAATCCCCTTCAAGACAAATTCTTCTCTGTTTATTACAAAACTAGGCCCTTAGTTAGTAAGAACAAAATAGACAAAGGGGGTAACCCACTATTAGCTGAAACCACCGGTGTAGAAGTCACTTCGACTGAAGCCGTTATAGTTCCAGAAAAAATTAGACTGAATTATATGACTAATTTTCTCAAAGTGTTTAGAGCGGTTCCTTTAGCGAAGGATCCCGAGCTTTATTTTGCTTGGTTGGCTAAGGTTGAAGCTAAAAAAGCTCCATTCTGGAAAGAACTAGGGATTTACGATTTGATCCAATTATCTAAGACAGGTTTAGAATATAACCAAACCATGTTAGTAGCATCCATATATTTCTGGGATGCTTCCAACAATACTTTCCCTCTTCCTCGTGGGATGATTACCCCAACTCTTTTCGACATAGCCGCTATCACAGGGCTTCGACCAACAGGGGAAATCTTCGATCCCAACTACATGGATACTGATACCATACAATTTAATGAAATCAAAGAAACCTTTACTCCATTCATCTTGAAACATCATGACACAACGACTGAAGAAGTATCAGACGAGGAGCATATTGCATTTCTGGCACTTTGGCTTTCGAGATGTGTTTTCTGTTCTAGATCCCTTCAAGTGGCCAAGAGGTATCTTTGTATGGCTAACCAAATCAATGCTGGAAAAAAGTTAAACTTAAGCCAATCAATTCTAGGGTACCTTTATGAGAGTCTTGGTGAATCAACAGATCTCATCAAAGACTACAAAACCGGATCTTCTCTTCTTTTCGCCGGACCCTTTTGGCTACTGCAGTTATGGCTTAATACCACCTTCGAAGCTTTCCTTCCAAGTCAAGGCATTGTTGATAAAAAAGATACAGCTATTCGGGATCGAACATGTCATACCCCAAAATTTTCTCACCATATTTTATACTCAAGCTCATTTGAATTTCAGAGGCTCAAGACTTGACTGACTGTACACTCTCCTAAACAACAACCCTCATGAACTCAAATTGAACCCATAGTCTCTCATATGCCTCAATGGATCATCATGCCAAATTTCAAGCCCTGATTCAAAGGATTGCTCAGTCAATGGCCCAAATGACCAATAATCGACATGTTGACCTAAAAGTCAAACTATGGTCAAACCACACTAAAAACTCCTGATTTTTCGTCAACATAAATATTTTGAAGTCAAATCCACAATTTTATCAATAATTGATTATGATTTATCAAAAAAAGCTCAGAAATCATCAAAACCTAAAGCTTCTAAATTAGGGTTTCTAGGAGAAAGTCAACTGAACTTTGACCAGCCATATCTCTCTCATACTTTTTCAGAAATTCCTCAACCAAAGCTCATTTTCAAGTAAATTTGATTCTCTACAACTTTGATGTTGGGCCCAATACCAAGAAATGCACCATTTGAGAGATATGGGCCAAAATATTACAGGTCTTTTTGAAAGTCAACCAAAAGTCATCTCTTTCAAATGAAGCATACATAAACATGGAAGGTTGAATAGAGATGAAAACAAAGGAATTATTTAGAGGACATTCTAAGATTTCCAAAATGAGCTGGAACATTTCCATACCCTAAAAATTGAGGGAGATATGAGGTTCACAAGTTGGCTAAAAACTAAGAAAGACATGGAACCCTAATTGCATAACTTTGTGTTTTTAGGCTTTTGGGCTTAAGTCTTGGACTTCAAACATATCTATGACCTATAAGATGACTTTTAAATCCATCATTACTTTTTTTACAATTTTTATTTATATTTATTTGAATTTTATTCATTTAAATACTAAATAAATTTAGTAAACTATCAAAATAATTGGATTAAATTGTGTGGATTTTATTTTAATCATTTGGGAGCCCAAGCAAGGTTTAAAAAACGTGGAGAATCGTGTGGGAAAGAGAATAAGACTAAAATAGAAATATTGGAGGAAATTTTCAATCAAATCTCTTTAATCTTTCTCTTACCAATCAACATGATTTTTAATCAAATCTTTTGCCCTAATTCTGAGTCCTATAAGAACACAAAGTCACAGGCTGCAGAGGACACGAAAATTAGGAGAGGAAAAGAGGGTTCCAAAGAGAAGAAAATTCCCCTAAACTAGGTAATGAGTGAAAGAGAAGATACAGGTAGCTTCAAGCCATGACAAGCTTTTCATCGTCTTCCTGAAGGTCGTAGGATTCGAAACAAGTTCAGGGGACAATCTGAAACATATTGAAAGATCATATCTCGTATTCTCACTCACTCTTATTCTTTTGATTTCGGTTTTTTGAATTACATGCTTCATGGATGAATTTTGTTGATTTATATCTCTTAATAATGATCATTATAACATGATCGATACTTAAATCACGATATTTATCGTAGAAATATGCAATTTCCATTAATGGAGCTTCAAGCTTCGATTCGTTCGTATAGCACTTTGCAGGTATTTTCAGTGCAAACAGAATGCACCACTGAACTCACAGACCCTCTTTTAGGTAGTCTGGGTATTTCTCTCCTCTTGCTTCGTCCGTTTTGCAGGTTTCTAAGAATGGCCATGGATGAACACGAAGCTTTGAAGAATCCGCAGGTATATGTGCAGCAAAAACCGTGGCTGAATCCGCAGGAAATTCTGAGGAGGAAGATGAACAGTACTTTGGGCCAACCGGACTGCATACGTGATGATTCTTCATTGGCCATTTAATATTGTTTTATTCTCTCTCTATTCTCATTGGTATATATAGGAGAAAATTAGGGTTCTTTTTGGGCTTGGACCTTTTGTGGTTTAGGAGAAGAAAATTTGATCAAAAAAAGATATGATTTTCTTTCTAAAATTGTGTAATATCCTTCATGACCAGGGATGCACATTTTTTGATCTTTTTAGATGTATCTTTGGGTCTTTGGATGATTTGAATTGAAGCCTTTTGATTTATTTCATAATTTTTGGATTTTACTTAATTAATTTGCTTTTTTTAAATGAATAAAAATACAAATAAGTTAAATAATGGTCACAAAAATATGAGAATAATTTTATAGGTCCTATATGAGGTCATAATCATGTTTGAAGTCCAAAACTTAAGCCCAATAACATAAAAGCCCAAAATTGGTTAATTAGGGTTTTGAGTATTTCTTGAAATTCGACCAAATTGTGCACCTCATATCTCCCTCAATTTTGATCATATGAAAGTGTTACAAGACTTTTTGGAAATCTCAAGATTTCCTTTACAAGCTCCTTTTGGTTTCATCTCAATTGATTTTACCATGTTCATGTTCCACTCTTTAAGAAAAAGTATCTTTTTGTTGACTTTCAAAAGGACCTGTAATGTTTTGGCTCATATCTTTCACGTGATGCATTTTTGGCCAAGTCTTTTCAGATACAAAGTTGTATAGGATGAAGTTTCCTTCAAAATGAGCTTTGGTTGGACAATTTCTAATGAACCATGTGAAAGTTATGGCTGGTCAAAGTTTAGTTGACTTTTAGCTCAAAAAACCCTAATTTAGAAACCTTGACTTTGTTGATTTTTGAACTTTTCTTGATGAATCATGATCAAACCTTGATCAAATTATGAATATAACTTCAAATCCTTGATGTTGACCAAAAATCTTGAAGTTTGATTGTATTTTGACCATAATTAACTTTTTAGGTCAACATAGTCAAATATTGATCATCTGAGCAGTTGATTGGGCGATCTTGTGATTCAAGGCCTGAAACTGGGTATGATGATACCCTGAGTTCTATGAGATACCATGGAGTCCACTTGGTGCCTTAGAAATTCAATTTCCTTTAAAGAATTCAAAACCCTAATCTGGATCCTATTGCTTAGGAGAAGCTTTTCCTGATGAAAATCCTTGGCATTCTTGAGCAATTGAGAAATCTTTGACTATAAGGAGTCAAATCATCTCGAATATATGAGGGCAAATTTAAGGGTGCAACATATGCCCCTGTTCAATCTTCTTAAACCTTGAAGAGGTAGATTTTTTGCCTATCGTGATCTGAAGGTGGAAGATGATTGAACACTTAAGTGACCTGAAATTTGCACTCGCCGGTGCAGGAAGCAATGTCATTAGAGATGGGCTTAAAGATGCCATCCAGGTGCTGACGGAGTGTTGTCGGATATGGGCTTAAAGATTCCATCTAGATGTTAACAGAGTGTTTTTGGAGATGGGCTTAAAGATGCCATCTAAAGTAGATACTTCTTCCGAATGTGTGTCTGAAGCACATGCTTTTTAGAATGAATCATATGTTTTGATCGTATCTGATGGATAGTACTTTGTTGAGTATTCAGAATGAGTCGTACGCCAGGCTGTATCTGAAGGAGAGATTTATCAGAATGAAATAATGTCTTACATAAGACTACCTGAAAAGGCTCCTTGAAAGGATAGGAAATTGTCCTAACCAAGATTGAGCTTTGGACAAAACTCAAGAAGAAATACCTTAAAGAAGATTACCCTAGAAAGGATATGAAATTGTCCTAAAGAAGACTGCACTTTAAATAAAGCTCTAGAAGAAATATTTAAGATTATTGAAAAGGTTCCTATAAAGGATAGAAAACTGGTTTCAACAAAGCTCGAGGAGAAATATCTTAAAGAAGACTATGCTTTAAACAAAACTCGAGAAGAAATGTCTTAAAGAAGACTACCTAAAAAGGTTCCTAGAAAGGATAAGATATGTCTTAAAGAAGACTACCTAAAAATAGTTCCTGGAAAGGATAAGAGATGTCTTGGAGAAGACTACCTGAAAAGGTTCCTGGAATGGATAACAAATGTCTTAAAGAAGACTACCTGAAAAGGTTCCTGGAAAGGATAAGAAGTTTTTGTTTTGATCATCTCTGAACTATCTCTGGAGAATATCCGGAATAAGCATCAGAATTAGACCTTCATCTAGAATGAGTGTTAGAATTAAATCGTTGACTTGATCATCTCTGCATTGTATCTAGAAGATAATATTCATTTGATTGTAGACACAACCTGAAAAGGAAAAGTTAGCTTTATGTAATGTTATGATGCATTTAATGCATGATGCAATGCAGTTCCCAAAATAAATGAGATTTGTGTACGTTGTGTATGTATGTGCCATGATACATTATGAATAATGTATGAATGGGCTATGTAATTGAATGAGGAATGGACACCACTATATGGTTGAAGCATATTGGTAACTCCGTATAGCAATTTCTGGTTGGGAAAATAAATTCTTGTTTGTTGCTGGAGATGATGAGAGTGTTTCTTCACCCTGATCTTAGAATGACCTTGCTGGGATTCTTCCCTTATGTGCAAAGACACTCAGCTAAGGATTTTTTATTACCGCTTGGGGACGAAAGTAACTTGAAGGATCTAATCTTGATGTACCTTGAATGGGGATAAGAGAGATGGATAATCCTCTGATGTACTATCTAACTGTCATACCCCAATTTTTTACCTAAGATACCACCTCATATCATAGCATATGCATCATTTGCATCTCTAACAAATTGCATGGCATGTGTTTGTTACTTGTGACTGAGCAGGATTTAAACAAGAAATCACTCATCAGTACAAGCAACAATCAATTAGGGTTTTTGTACCCCTTCATCTCAAATGAATCATCTTCATCAACAATCAACATTTGGTCCTCAGAGATTCATTTCAACAAGCTCAAAGGCACTGAATCAACCAAATTAGGGTTTTGACTGAAGATAGCATACTCCTGACTCCTGCTCAGGATTTGACCTAATAACTTGGGACATGACCTCAAGACCCCAAGTGCATCATTTTGACCTAATCCATTGGCTCAAGACATCTCCTACACAAGGATTGATCAACAGTGAAATTTCAAATCATCAGAATTAGGTTTTTGAACTATCAGGGACTGAAATCAGGGATCACATTTGGGAAACCCTAAAAATCCCCAGGAAGTAAATCAAAGATTTCAATCATCTTCAAATAATCCCTATGACAACATCCAATGGAAATTACATCTCAATTCAAGATCCACAGTCATCAATTTCATCAGGTCGACAATTAGGGTTTTTGTCCTAATTCATCTGAACAACTGACTTTTTAATCAGGACATGGTGCCACAACTCAAACCATGGCTCAATATCCTCTTATGCCTCAATATGATCCATTCATACCACTCATTTGGTAAGGATAGCCTGGTTCATTTGAAATCTCCAGAAACGCGATTCGTCTGAAAAAGTCAACTGTACAAGATCACCATTGACTTTTGGGGAATTTTGGTCAACCTTGACTTTTGAAGTTTTGAATCATCAATATATGATATATGAAGTCATTTGATCAAGAAAAATCAAGAAAACCAATCAAGAATCAAAAAGTCAAAAGTTTGACTTTCCATACTTAGAAAAATTCCAAGTGTTTTTCAATGATTTTTTCCAAACTTTGGAAGGGAATAACTCAAAATTTCACCTACAAACTGAAAAAAACTTCCAACATGAAAGTTGTAGATTTTGATCCAATGAACAACTTTGTCAGATATAATTTTTTTCCAAAAGATCAACCATTTAAGAGATATGGAGCTTCAAAGTTGGTATCTTTTGAAAATTTCACTTAAAACCTCATTTTCTTCAAAGTTCATGGATCTTTTTCACCCATTTCCTTAAAGGTCTTGAAGAAAATTTCAACTAGGGTTTTGAAGTGTGTAACATGAGCTTTCCAAAATGTCCAAGAGCATGAAAAAATATGGAGTGTAGCCATGGTTTTGAATTTTGACATTAGTGAACCTTATGCTTGAATTTTCACCATTTTTTCACTAAGTTTCAATACTACATGACATATAATGCAAATAATGATGCATCAAGGCAATAATTGATAGATATTTCTGATTTGAAGATCAGAATGGAAGAGGATAAGAAGCTTGAGATTTAACCATGGTTTAGTCACTTTTAACCATTTGCATTTAATGTGAAAGATTCCATTTTATCTCTTAAGCCAAATCATCATTCTTGGATCAACTTGCAAGAGCTCTGAGTTCAGAATCCTTGGCCTATAAATAGAGGTTCAAATCATCTTCAAACTCACACCAAAACCTCATAAACATAGGTTTTCTCTTCCTTTCTTAGAATGCAAGTTTCATGGTTTTCAAAAGAGGTAGAATTCTCAACCTCTAAATCTTTGAAGTTCTAAGTAAAGTGATGCTTCTAACACTTCCCAAATACCATATGGAAGTTGTTTGAACCTTTGAAACCTTCCAAAAACATCAAAAACTCAGAATCACTACCTCACTTCCCAAATATGCATAACACTAGCCTTATCATGCCAAAATCAAATCCAGGCCAATTCTGTCCAAGCTAATCATCCAAACACATTCCATATACCATATGTGAACTATCCAAACACTCATACATGACCTGAAACATCTCCATCATCAAATTCGATTCACTCTTGAAGCTTCTGCAGATCGGGTACCATGGTCATGCTCAGATGAATTCAGGTGGTTCCAAGCATCCAAACATGTTCCATAATCATCATTGAAGCTATCCAGATCATTACAAAGCATCTGCAACACCTCTAACTCGAAATTCAATTCTCAGTTTGACCGTTTTTAAAGGTAAGCTTCATGAACTTCAAACTCTATTCTCCATGCATCATAAATGAAATATGAACATACCATCTTGTTTCTGCATACATGAGGATCATTAACCCTCAATCAATTGCATCATAACTTGCACATACACGATTTCAGATTGAATCATAAGATTAGGGTTCTTCGTGTTCATCAGAAAATTAATGATCTTAGAGTGAAAATAAATATAATTAAATGATACCATCATGTTCCTTGTGAAAAATCGAGCAAGATAGGCTATTCACTTGATCAAAATGATTCAGTTTCAAAGATTTTCAAAATCAAAATTGGGGTGTGTTCTTGGCGCCATTTTTGTGTTCAGAAATTCAAATGTCAATTTTTCAATATAATTAAATGAGCGCGTTATACTTACAAGCTACGCGCGCAGCTCAGTTGGTCATTGTTTTGGTTGGCAAGCGTTGGTGCGTGAGTTCAAGTCCTTGTGGTGACAAAACCCAATTTTTTTAACACTATTTTTCTTATTTTTCTTCACAACTTCATCAATTAATTTAACCAATCAAATTAACTCATTTCTTATTCATTTTTTGTACACTTCTTATTTTATATATGTATTTTATGAATATCAAAAAAGAATCACAAAAAAAATATTTGTTTAATACATTTTTAATTAAGTTTAAAATGACATATTTTTAGGTGTTTTTAAATACTTTAAATATTGTTTTTCATTTGATTTTTTTAAACTTAACCATTTGTAAATATTTTGTGATCAAACCCTAATCATTTAGGTGTTAATTAAGTATAATCTTTGTGTTTATCTTAAATAATTTGACTTTTGTCAAAATTCAAACCGTTTTAAAACAAACGATCACAATTTTTCAAAACGATAAACCGTTTCCTTTTGGTTTTTATTTTCAAAAGAAACTATTGATTAAATCTTTTTGGATTGATCAATTGATTTTCAAACATGGGCCTCTCGAATATTAGAGAGTATAAGTCCCTTTCCTTTTTCTTTGTACAGTTTTTCTTTAAACAAGAAACTTTTTCCAAAACTTCCAAACAGCTTTTTAAACAATAAATCTCATATCTTTTTCAAAACCATCCACCATGTTTTAGAAATAAAACATGGGCCTCTCGAATATTAGAGAGTATAAGTCCCTTTCCTTTTTCTTTGTACAGTTTTTCTTTAAACAAGAAACTTTTTCCAAAACTTCCAAACAGCGTTTTAAACAACAAATCTCATATCTTTTTCAAAACCATCCACCATGTTTTATGAAAATAAAACATGGCCCTCTCGAATATTAGAGAGTATAAGTCCCTTTCCTTTTTATTCGTACAGTTTTTCTTTGTACAGAAAACTTTTTCAAAACAAAATTTTCAAACAGTTTTAAAACGACGAAACCTCGCGTTTTTTAACAAAACAATCAACCATGTTTTATAAAATAAAACATGGGCCTCCACATAGGTATAAGTCCCATTCCAGTACATGAAATTAGGTATTTCATTGTACGCCTTTTTGTATATATCTCGTTCAATTTGTTTTTTTTTTTAACTTCGAACAACAAATCAAAAAATGAAGGTTTTCTTTAAATATTCCCAAAAATACCATGGGCCTCCATGTAGGTATAAGTCCCAAACCCTTTTGTAAATACTTGTTTACATAGCTTTTGAATAAACTCAAGTGGGCCTCTCCCCGAGTATAAGTCCCGAGCCCCCGTGTATACAAATGGATCATGCTTACAGGTATATTTCCTTCATAAACTCCATTATATACACACACTTTATCATATATATGTAATTGTTCATACTTGTTCATGTTTGTTCATGTTTGTTCATACTTGTTCATGTGTTTGTTCATGTTATATATGCTTGTTCAACTTAGTACAACACTAGGTTCCCCATAGCCTCCTATTGGGCTTCGTGCAAAGAATCTCCCTAGTTTAGGTTAGGACATAGAGTATGGTTTCCCGGTGAAATCGCTCTAAGAGCTCAAACCAACTATACCATGCCTCCCCTTGGGCTTTGTACAAACGAGTGTCCCTCCCATAGCCTCCTCTTGGGCTTACAATGCAAGGACCCTCGATAGTCCCTCCCATAGCCTCCTCTTGGGCTTACAATGCAAGGACCCTCAGATAGCCTCCTCTTGGGCTTCGTACAAGGACCCACGGGCTTCTTATAAGCATCCCCAATATCCAAATCAAATACCCTAGGAGATTAGACATTTATCATCTCTATGATAGGAGTATCTCTTCTATATCATCACAAACAATCAATCAATCAACTTAACTTTTTTGCCACAAGGCTGGCTAATCAATCAAACCTTTTTGCCACCATACTGGCTGATTAATCAAAGTTTTTGTCACAAGGCTGACTTCATTGAAACTTTTGCCACAAGGCTGGCTGATTAATCAAAACTTTTTGTCACAAGGCTGACTTCATTGAAAGTTTTTGCCACAAGGCTGGCTAAAAAGCATCTTTATCATTCTAAGCACCATAAGTGGCACAGCCCAGGGCTTATAATGAAAAGATTTTCAAACAAAAACAAACAAATGTATATGATGATATAGATTAGATACATCGAACATTTAGATGACATTTGTCTCTTTTCCTTTGCTTCCACTAGCATAAGTGGGAACTACGATTGCTCTGACTTTCTCAACATCCCTTTGAGAATACGTAGGCACAAGGTCGTATCCTTGGCGAGCAAAACTTCTCCCTCAAACCACTCAAACCTTAGCACCCGTAGACCCGAGCTACAGATGCTCTGATTCCCTCCAAGGGATATGTATGCAGAGGATCGCGATGATCTTTGCGAGCATAATCAAACAAACACCCTAGGTCCCACTGCACCAGAAAACCGAAATCACCACTGCACCTTCATACGTTCCTCACACAAAACACGCTTCAAACCTCACCCACCTCCAACTATCATTCAACCGCAACTCACCTTCAACAGCAACAATCGAACCCCTATAAACTCAAATCTCACCTCTCAACATACACACAGAACCAAACTCATACACAATACCTGAGAATGTAAGAAATTCATAGCAACAACTTGGTTTCGCTCAAACGCAACAACTCCTTCAAATGAGTTTCGACACAGCCTCTATAACCACTCCACGTTTCATCAACAAGACCAAACGGAAATAGAACATTCAACGTAGCAGCTACGAAGGGCACCAGTGATTCGCACCTGAACTCAACTTCAGCAGCAGCATTTGATCGAGTAACCACCGACGACAACAAAACGCAGAGAGACACAAACCGGGAAGAGGAATCGGCTTCAGCTTGGGACTCGTCACATCCGGGAACATTCGGATTGGTAACTCTTTTGACCATATTCTTGTTCATGTCTGATTTATATTCAATATAATTTGTGTTGTAAGTATTTTTGGAATTTGATTTGTATACTGAGGAGTTGTTGTTGCTTCTGTTTGTGAGTTTTAAACATGGGGAGATTTCTTTTTTTTGTTGTTTGTTGATAGACAGTGACCGAGAGATCGAGAGGGATGAGAGGATCGTTTTTCTTTTCTGTTGTTGTTGTTCGATAATGATTAAGAGAGAAACCAGAATAATTTTGTTTTATCGTAAGAGAAAGATGAAGAGGAGGCGGACCGGTTTTAGTTTTTCTAGGGTTAACTTGTTCCAAGAGTGTGGGTCAGTTTAGTTTAGTGTGACCCAAGCCCAATTCTTTTTTCATTCTGCACCCTGGCTTCTAACAGCGACCCCCTCTTTTAATTGAATGTTTGGTTTGGGCTTATTCACAAATAACCCAGGGATTTTCCTTTGTATGCACCCCCCTGTTTTATTCTCTAACCCATTTTCTATTTTTTGTTATGTGATGTTTTGTTTTAATTTATTCATTTGTTCTTTTCTATTTCTATTTGTTTAATGATAAAAACCCAAAAATATTTTTATATTCAAAAACATGCTAGTATATATAATTAGGTTGTTTAATTAGTTCCATATTATTAAAATACCAAAAATATTAGATTAATCTCAATCCAAATATCAATAAACCTTGGTCCAACGCCAAGTCGTCTCAATAAATTTCTCGATCCAACGTTGAGTTTCTTCTTTACAAATATTCTTTAAACCATACCGAAAAATCGAGTGACAAGAAGTGTACACCTCTTGAATACCTCGATTCTTTTGGATTAACACCTTTTTTAAAAACCTTTCATTAATCAAATTAAGAGATCAAGTGACAAGAAGAGAACACCTCTTGAATACCTTGATCTTTTGAATTAAAATACATTAATCAAATCAAAGTGATCAAGTGACAAGAAGTGAACACCTCTTGAATACCTAGATCTTTTGAATTAAAATACATTAATAAAATCAAAGTGATCAAGTGACAAGAAGTGAACACCTCTTGAATACCTTGATCCTTTGAATCAAAACACCTTAATCAAATCAAAGCGATCAAGTGACAAGAAGTGAACACCTCTTGAATACCTTGATTCTTTGAATCAAAACACATTAATCAAACCGAAAGATCGAGTGACAAGAAGTGCACACCTCTTGAATACCATGATCTTTTAAACCAAAATACATTAATTAACAAGGACAACAAGTGACAATGGGGCTCGCTCCTGTTGAATATCTTGGGTAAAAACGCGCTAGGTGAACACCTATGCTCAATCCTTACCATTTTAAAAACTCTTTTCATAAACGAGACACTTAGTCAATTTCATATGCGAATATACTTCCACATGTGAAGATCGAATATCTTCCACTCGAATGCGATGATGGCCAAAATCTCGTTTTATCCTTGATTTAGTCATCCATTCTTGTAGTGATCTCATATCCATGTGCGCGTAGTATTTCCATTTGAAAGCGATCGAGTACCTCTCGCTAAAATCAACCTACAAACCTTTCGTGGTTCTTAGCCCGAACTACGATTGCTCTGACTTTCCCATTGCACTAGGGAATACGTAGGCACAAGATACAAACGTCTTGGCGAGCATAATAATAAAAAATCTTTTCTTTTTTTCTTTACAATAATAAAACCCTAAAAAACATTTTCTTTTATCTTTTCTCGACCAATAAGCAAAAGAACACAAACATTACTCTAACACTCAAACACGAAACTAACTAAATGGGTCCCATCGAGTACGATGGAGGTGAGGGGTGGTAACACCTTCCCCTTGCTTAACCGACTCCCGAACCCTAATTTGGTTACGAAGACCATCTTATCCATCCTTTTTCATTTCATGGGTTTTATCGATATTTTCCCTTTCCTCTTTGGAATAAATAAAGTTCGGTGGCGACTCTGTTGTACTTCAAGCGCGCGAAAACGCTCGAGTCACATTTTTACCGCTACAGAAAGTGGCGACTCTGCTGGGGAAATACAAGCCTAAGAGAGTCAACCCTAGTTTAGTTTGTTTTATGTTTGAGTGTTTGCTTTTGTTTGGTTATTCTTATGTTCTTTATGCTTATTCTTATATTCTTTATGTTTACTCTTTTGTTGTTTATGTTTCTTTACTCTTGCTTTATCGCTTTTATTTTATTTTTGTATATACTCAATTGTGGGTATGGGAATGATATTTGAGTGAAGCTCTCAACCCGAGCTTTTGAAAAACAAGAGAAAAACATAAGTTAGGAGGTGGTTGTGTAGTGCTAGTCCCCAAGGTGAACACCTTGAATGGCTAATACGAGAACCCCGCTTGGAGGAGACTTAGTCATGAGATTTGTCATAAGATGGTTCGCCCATCGCATGGCGGAAATCTGATTTCGTCACTAACTCCAAGGACCTTTAGAACCCGTTCCATCTAAAGAAGTTATGTATTGATCCTCAAGGTGCACTCCTTGTCTGATTGGTACAATAACTTCGCTTAGAGGTTGCATATTCATGAAATTCGTTATAAGACGGTTCACCTGTCGCATGATGAAATTCTGATCATGCTTGGATGCCTCTAGGAACCGTTATATACAAAAACTTTAGAGCTAACCTTGTGAGGGGATTTTTGGGTAAAGAACATAGAACTGTCCTAACTTAAGGAGCCTTCCTCAATAGGTTGTTTTTGTTATCACGCTTTGCATCCAAACATTGCATGACATTGCATAGCATTTGCATCATGCAAATACCTCATTCCAAATGTCTCTTTCATTCAGTTATCTGCCAACTGTCAAACTGGTTCCTCCATACGAGTACGAGACTAGAGCCAACGTCAGACGAAGAATGGCGGACCAAGAGCAACACAATGCCGAAGTTCGAATGGAGATTGAGGATTTGAAGACAGGAATGACCAAGCTCACTGAGATGTTGCAAGTCCTTATTGCTAGAGGAGAACCACCTCAAAGGACTGTTATTCAAGAGGTCGCCAACGATGTTGAAGACCCTATTCCTGTTCAAAGGCCCGCCACTACATGGCCCGAGTTTGGTTTACCTCCAAATTATTCTCCGCCTCACGCCACTGCTACTATGGTTGGTCAAACTTCACGACCAATGTTCCAAGCTCCAATCATGACTGAGTCTCAGCCAATTGTGCACGTCGTTGCCCAAACCGCTTATGGGAATCCTCTCTTTGAGTACCATGCTGGAGATCATCAAAGTGAAAGTCAAAGAGAAGCTGGTGACATTGATGAAGTCAAAGAACAATATCTAACCCTGGAAAAAAGACTAAGAGCCATGGAAGGCGCTGATTACTTTGGGGTTGCTGCTGAGAACATGTGTTTGGTTTCCGATCTGGTCATACCTGCCAAGTTCAAAACTCCTGAGTTTGAAAAGTACAAAGGGTACACTTGTCCAAGAAGTCATTTGACCATGTACTACCGCAAGATGGCTGCCTATAATAAGAATGAAAAACTGCTTATCCATTGCTTTCAAGATAGTCTGACTGGCGCTTCCTTGAAATGGTATATGGGACTCGAGAAGAGTCGTATTCATTGTTTCCAAGATCTGACAGATGCTTTCATGAAGCAATACAAGTACAATCTAGACCTGGCTCCTGATCGTCGTCAACTACAAAACATGTCTCAAAAAGAAAGAGAGTCTTTTAAGGAGTATGCTCAACGTTGGAGAGAGCTAGCTTCTCAAGTGGAACCTCCTTTGGCTGAAAAAGAATTAACTGGAATGTTCATGGACACTCTCTCACCTTTCTATTGGGAGAAGATGATTGGAAGTATGTCCTCCAACTTTACTGACTTGGTGACCATCGGTCAAAGGCTAGAAGAAGGAATCAAGAATGGCAAAGTTGCCAATGCTGCTGAATCTTCTAATGGGGCAACAAAGTCTTTTGGAAACTTCCATAAGAAAAAGGAAGGAGAAACAAATGCTGTGAGTGATGAAGGAAGAAGACCTCGTCAAAGGACTAATAACTATGATCAACCAATTGTAGTTACAGTTGCTCCTGTGACCAAGGCTCCACAAGTTCAAGCTCCTCAACCTCAAGTGGCTATTCAGAATCAGAATCGTGGTAGGACGACCTATGATCCTATTCCCATGACTTACACTGAGCTATATCCTGCATTGGTTAAGAAAGGTCTGATTACAACAAGAGCTTTTACTCCTCCGAATCCTCTTCCACCCGGTTTCAGATCTGATCTGCACTGTGAATTTCATCAAGGTGGTCCTGGCCATGATTTAGAAAGTTGTTTCGCATTGAAGGCTAGAGTGCAAGAGCTGATGAGGGCAAATATGTTATATTTCAAGGATATCAATCCCAATGTTGTCAAGAATCCTTTGCCCGAGCATGACAAGAGTGGCTGAAGACTGAGATTGACAAGCTACCTTCCTAAAGCCAAGTGTTTCAGACAGGATAGCTCCTCCTCGTCACTGATTAGTCACTAGGCCTTGTTTCTTTCTGTTTGCAATTTCCTTGTTTTTTTATTGTGTACTGCATTGAACTTTGTTTACTCTCGAATTTTAATTTTAATGAAATGAGCATCTCATATTTGAATCAATCCATTTACATTCACTGTGTTTATCTTTATGCTTTATCTTTCAAAATATATATATATATCTCTTGTTCACTTTCTTCTATCAAACTTGTGTTTTATACAAAGATTGGAGGGAGGATGATGACAACGAAATACCCAAATTGTTGAACTGTATGCTTTTAAATACTACTTTGCTGATGATGTACAGGCATTGTTTCAATCCCCAAACACTGGAGAAATAAGGAAGTTAATCCCTTGTCAACCCCTCCGAGCCTTCAAAGTTGGAGTTTCTTTTTAAACGAAAAAACCCGCAATTTTAACCTAGGGCAGGGTAGTTCTCAGTTAATTTGTTTATGCATTCAATTTCAAGAAAATCATTAAGTACACCTTTCAATAAGGGTTTCAGTCAAAAGTGACCAAAATGGTTATCGTTATCAAGGCAGTCACTATCTTTCCGATAACAAAAAAAATTCAAAGAAAAAGCCCGCTAAGTCAAAACCTACGAAGGAGACTTAGGCAAAACTGAGGCATCCCGCTGGCTGTAATCTCAAATGAAAATAGTTCAGGCAAAAGTTAGGGATATAAAGCTAAAAAGAGAAGTCAATAAATTCCTTGAACAACAATAAAACATTGTGACTATCAAAAGGAAGAAGTGACTGCCACCTCAAAGATTCCCTTGGCCTTTAAACCATCATCGTTATCATAGGTGCAAATCCAAAAGCCTTTTGGAACCTGAATGCATAGTTTGAATTAACTGAGCGTAGGATTGGAGATCATCACGAAGAATGGGGTGGGTACAAATATACTTTGAGCCTATATCCTTTGTTTCATAAACCGTGAACCAAGCCGCGCTACAACCTTCAAAAGACCTAATTGAAGTAAGGTTTATTTTGAAAGCATACTACAACAAGGTTGTGTTAACTTGACTCCTAAAGATTTTTGCAAATTGTTTGTCTTACCGTACCTTTTGCTTTATCCATCACTTTGAATGTCTAGACAATTGTGTTTGGACCTTTGATTCATTTGCTTTACATCAATAGTATCATTCCAATAAATGATTTTGATTTCAAAATATGCTTTGAGCATTGCATTAAGATTACCATTTTTGAATGAACATTTTATTTGCAAGTACTCATATTTTAGGGAATTCAAACAGACGAGAAACTTGATCAGTGGTCCTATCAGGGGCACGTTACTTCTAGATCATGTTATTCAAGACTTATACTGGGGCATGCGTTCCCGACATTCATTTCAAAGAACTGAAGCCACGATCGGTTAACAAATCTGTCAATCAGGGGCATTCTTCTTCAGCGATCCCCAAGCAGTTTAGCAGTCCTTCTCTAAAGGATCATCAGTATGACAAAACCATGTTGGCAATGTTCTTGTGTTGAGGAATCAGAGTTCCAATCTCCCCTCACAAAAAGAGTCTACTTTAGTTGTCATAACCAATTACATTACATTAATCATTCACATCTCATGCATAGAAAAATTCAATATCATGCATAGAAACAAAATTCATACTCATTTGTATTCTTTTAAGGTTTCATTGTTATTAATCATATCTTATTATCAAAGCCCAACTTATTTGGCATCTACCAAAACAATGTTTGTCTCTTCATCCAAAGCTACTCTTGGATTTGTGTTTGTTTCTCTTCATCTGATGCTACTCTTGGATGTATATTTGTCTCTCTTTGCTCAATGCTACTATTGGATGTCTTTTTGTTTCTCTTTGTCCAAAGCTACTCTTGGATTTATATTTGTTTCTCCATGTCCAAAGCTACTGTTGGACATGTTGTTTTTCACCTTTTATCCAAAGCTACTGTTGGATATCACAATCCCTAGTAAAGTGTTATTCAAAGCTACTGTTGAATAATCTTTATATCTCTGAGCGGAAATACCATTCTTTTCTCATCCAAAGCCACTCTTGGATGTTCCTGAGTTTGTTTTTTCCTTCCCATCCACTGCTACTATTAGATGGTCGCTCATATTTTCCAAAATTGGTATCCATTTCATCTATTGCTCCTCAGGATGACTCTGATACGTTTCTAGGTTCCGGTTTCCTTTTTGCATTCAAAGCCACTGTTGAATCTCTTTGGTTTCCGTATTATCCAAAGCTACTGTTGGATTGCCCTGATGTTTTTCAGAGTTTGGATTCCATTCATTCAAAGCTACTCTTGGACGTCTCTGCCATATCTCCGAGTTTGTAGGTCTCCTCTCGCATTCAAAGCTACTCTTGAGTCTTGTTGGTTTCCTTCCATCCGAAGCTACTATTGGATGTCCCCGATGTTTTTCAGAGTTTGGATTCCATTCGTTCAAAGCTACTCTTGGACGTCTCTGCCATATCTCCGAGTTTGTAGGTCTCCTCTCGCATTCAAAGCTACTCTTGAGTCTTGTTGGTTTCCTTCCATCCGAAGCTACTATTGGATGTCTCCGATGTTTCCCCAGAGTTTAGATTATTTTCATATTCATTCAAAGCCACTCTTGAATGTCTTTGATGTTTGGTGTCGTCTAAAGCCACTCTTAGACATTCCTATCTAAAGTTTTTATTTCATATTCATTCAAAGCTACTCTTGAATGTCTCTGATGATTTCCGTCGTCTAAAGCTACTCTTAGACATTCCCACTATCTTTTTACCCAGAGTCTTATCCCTCATTTCCAAGTTTCTCCATCAACAGTTTGTCTTTTGTGACATTATATTCCCCACAGAATTCAGAGTGTCTCATATCATATTGTATTCAAAATAACAAAAAAAGAGTCCATGCATTGCATTTGCATGTGAAGGACAAAAATTGTGTACTTTGTATTTAAGTCTCTTCACATCTTCGATAGAAGAAACTTAAATAGGGCCATCTGTCGCACCCCAATTTTTGACCCGCTTATTTCATTCATTTTTGACTTGTCGAATTTTATTTCATCTGCATTCATAGTTCAATCGTCGCATCATTGCATATTTTAAAAAAAAAAATCAGACTTTTATTAAAGTCACTAAAAATTAGCCTTTTAATAGTTTAGATTAAAATTTAATTTTTATTTTTAGTTTAGGTTTAATTTAGATAATTTTTAATTCATTTTTATTTTTTATTATTATTAACCTCTTTTTTATTATTATTATTATTATTATTATCATTATTATTATTATTATTATTATTATTCCTTTTTTTCTAACAAGTCAAACAAAAAATAGTACACAAAGAAACAAAAAAGGGGTTTTCACGGTTTCTGCTACATCTAAGCACTACCCTGCATTTTGCTGTCCAATACAAGCCAAAGATTTCACTAATTGGTCCCTCCAAAACTCTGCACCATCTCTGCTATCCCATGCCAAACACAACACTCCAAAATCTGCCGCCAACCTGCTACCTTGCATCAATTTGTTCATACACAAAACCTGCATCCAAAAGAAAGAGGACAGCATACCAAATGTGATTCAAAAAACCTCTTCAAATCTCTTCCCAAACCCTAATCTCAGGGTATAAAAAGAGACATGGAGCAACACAAAATGGGGGAAGTCACACGAAAAAATCATAACAAAACTCTGAAAAGAAAACCGAAAAAAGAACTTCTGCCAAGAACTCACTCCACATAACCTTCAACTTTCAGCCTTCAATCATCATACTCCCTCATTCACATACGACGACACTCAGTTTCCACCTTCTGTTCATCTTCATCTGTTACTTTACAAACCAAAATAGAACCACACTCACTCTTCGTAAACTCAACTCTTCAGCCTCTAAACACCTGCCAAAACCGAATCACTCCCCCACCTCCATACACTCTTCAAAACCTAACCTCCCTTATAACAAACCGACCTTGACTCAGCAACATAAAAAATGCCAACGATCATCCTTGAAACTTCTGCTTGATACAACCTTCTTCATACCTCACCCTCACTGAGCCACAAATCCGCATCTGTATAGCTTTGCACCTACACATTCATACACGAACAACAAGAACCGAAAACCTCTCTCAAATCATATTAACCTTCAGCTTCATCACATATTCAGAATCTCTTCCCCGTGGAAACACACCAAACACTCACTTCAAACCATCACAGAATCACCTTGCATCACCTTCACCAAGACAACATCATCACCCTCACGCAACATTCATCACGTCATCAAAACCTCATCACAACTCCACTTCACAACTTGCAGAAACGGGACACTGATGTTCACTTAACAACAACCGACAGATTCACGCGAAGGAGATGTTTTAGATCGAAGAAGAGGTAGAGTCAAAAGTCACAACAAAACTGCAGCACCTGAACAAACCTCTTTGTTTTTGAAACCGGCACCAGAGAAACTTCTTCGATAGGTACCGTTTATCGCTATTTCATTTCAACTGATGATGTTGTTTTTGTATGATATTTAAAGTTTAGTCTGGTACTTTGAACGACTCTTTGTGTGTGTTGCTCTTGAGGATTCCAGTCAGAGAGGGATGATCCGAGAGAGTGAGGTTCGATTAAGAGAGAAAAACAGTGTGAGAACAGAGGAGCGATTAAGAGAGAAACCAGAGAATTTTTTTTTGGGTTTTCTAATAAAACCCGATTTTGAATGGCATGGGTCTGACCCGGTCCGCCAAAAGGTTTTTATTTTATTTTTTTTAGATTTATTTGGGCCTTACACCTATAGTCCAGGTTTTTGCACCCCATGTTTATATTTTAGCTTATTGTTTTTTTATGGTTTTGTTTAATTGTTTTAGTTTTATTTTAGTTATTGTTTAACTGTTGCTTTATTATTAATTATTAAAAATACAAAAAAACATTGCTTTTGATTTTAGACTTACATTTTTATATTAAAAATACCAAAAATATCAGATTAATTTCAATCTAAAAATCAATAAACCTTGGTCCAACGCCAAGTCGTTACAAATAATTTCTCGATCCAACGTCGAGCTTTTCTTCTTTACAAAAATTCTTTAAACCATACCGAAAGATCGAGTGACAAGAAGTGTACACCTCTTGAATACCTCGATTCTTTTGAATCAAAAAACATTAATCAAATCAAAGTGATCAAGTGACAAGAAGTGAACACCTCTTGAATACCTTGATCCTTTGAATCAAAACACCTTAATTAAATCAAAGTGATCAAGTGACAAGAAGTGAACACCTCTTGAATACCTTGATCCTTTAAATCAAAACACATTAATAAAATCAAAGTGATCAAGTGACAAGAAGTGCACACCTCTTGAATACCTTGATCCTTTGAATCAAAACATATTAATCAAACCGAAAGATCGAGTGACAAGAAGTGCACACCTTTTGAATACCTTGATCTTTTGAACCAAAATACATTAATTAACAAGGACAACAAGTGACAATGGGGCTCGCTCCTGTTCAATACCTTGGGTAAAGACGCGCTAGGTGAACACCTATGCTCAATCCTTTGCTAAATGTCCCTTTAAAACACAATCTCAATTTCATTCAACCTTTTTGCCTCATGGCCTTTTCATTTTAAAACTCTTTTCATAAACGAGACACTTATTCAATTTTCAATACGAACATACTTCCACATGTGAAGATCGAATATCTTCCACTCGAATGCGATGATGGCCAAAATCATGTCTTATCTTGATTTAGTCATCCATTCTTGTAGTGATCTCATATCCATGTGCGCATAGTATTTCCATTTGAAAGCGATCGAGTACCTCTCGCTAAAATCAACCAACAAAACATTCGTGGTTCTTACCCTGAACTACGATTGCTCTGACTATCCCATTGCACGAGGGAATACGTAGGCACAAGATACAAACGTCTTGGCCAGCAGAGTGGATGACTAAATCAAGGATAAAACGAGATTTTGGCCATCATCGCATTCGAGTGGAAGATATTCGATCTTCACATGTGGAAGTATATTCGCATATGAAATTGACTAAGTGTCTCGTTTATGAAAAGAGTTTTTAAAATGGTAAGGATTGAGCATAGGTGTTCACCTAGCGCGTCTTTACCCAAGATATTCAACAGGAGCGAGCCCCATTGTCACTTGTTGTCCTTGTTAATTAATGTATTTTGGTTCAAAAGATCAAGGTATTCAAGAGGTGTTCACTTCTTGTCACTCGATCTTTCGGTTTGATTAATGTGTTTTGATTCAAAGAATCAAGGTATTCAAGAGGTGTTCACTTCTTGTCACTTGATCGCTTTGATTTGATTAAGGTGTTTTGATTCAAAGGATCAAGGTATTCAAGAGGTGTTCACTTCTTGTCACTTGATCACTTTGATTTTATTAATGTATTTTAATTCAAAAGATCAAGGTATTCAAGAGGTGTTCACTTCTTGTCACTTGATCACTTTGATTTGATTAATGTATTTTAATTCAAAAGATCAAGGTATTCAAGAGGTGTTCTCTTCTTGTCACTTGATCTCTTAATTTGATTAATGAAAGGTTTTTAAAAAAGGTGTTAATCCAAAAGAATCGAGGTATTCAAGAGGTGTACACTTCTTGTCACTCGATTTTTCGGTATGGTTTAAAGAATATTTGTAAAGAAGAAACTCAACGTTGGATCGAGAAATTTATTGAGACGACTTGGTGTTGGACCAAGGTTTATTGATATTTGGATTGAGATTAATCTAATATTTTTGGTATTTTAATAATATGGAACTAATTAAACAACCTAATTATATATATTAGCATGTTTTTGAATATAAAAATATTTTTGGGTTTTTATCATTAAACAAATAGAAATAGAAAAGAACAAATGAATAAATTAAAACAAAACATCACATAACAAAAAATAGAAAATGGGTTAGAGAATAAAACAGGGGGGTGCATACAAAGGAAAATCCCTGGGTTATTTGGGAATAAGCCCAAACCAAACATTCAATTAAAAGAGGGGGTTGCTGTTAGAAGCCAGGGTGCAGAATGAAAAAAGAATTGGGCTTGGGTCACACTAAACTAAACTGACCCACACTCTTGGAACAAGTTAACCCTACAAAAACTAAAACCGGTCGCCTCCTCTTCATCTTTCTCTTACGATAAAACAAAATTATTCTGGTTTCTCTCTTAATCATTATCGAACAACAACAACAGAAAAGAAAAACGATCCTCTCATCCCTCTCGATCTCTCGGTCACTGTCTATCAACAAACAACAAAAAAAAGAAATCTCCCCATGTTTAAAACTCACAAACAGAAGAAACAACAACTCCTCAGTATACAAATCAAATTCCAAAAATACTTACAACACAAATTATATTGAATATAAATCAGACATGAACAAGAATATGGTCAAAAGAGTTACCAATCCGAATGTTCCCGGATGTGATGAGTCCCAAGCTGAAGCCGATTCCTCTTCCCGGTTTGTGTCTCTCTGCGTTTTGTTGTCGTCGGTGGTTACTCGATCAAATGCTGCTGCTGAAGTTGAGTTCAGGTGCGAATCACTGGTGCCCTTCGTAGCTGCTACGTTGAAAGTTCTATTTTCGTTTGGTCTTGTTGATGAAACGTGGAATGGTTATAGAGGCTGTGTCGAAACTCATTTGAAGGAGTTGTTGCGTTTGAGCGAAACCAAGTTGTTGCTATGAATTTCTTACATTCTCAGGTATTGTGTATGAGTTTGGTTCTGTGTGTATGTTGAGAGGTGAGATTTGAGTTTATAGGGGTTCGATTGTTGCTGTTGAAGGTGAGTTGCGGTTGAATGATAGTTGGAGGTGGGTGAGGTTTGAAGCGTGTTTTGTGTGAGGAACGTATGAAGGTGCAGTGGTGATTTCGGTTTTCTGGGCAGAGAGGAGGTTTTGAATTTTTCAGAGTTGTTTTTTTTTTCTTTTCTCCGCCCCCCCTTTTCTTGTAGATGCTGAGTTCTTTTTATAGAGGAATAAAGGTGGGTTTTGGGGGGGAAATGGGATGAGTTTGAACAATTTTGGCAACTGAATCGTTTACTTTTTTATGCAGGATTGTTGTATGGCTATTTTGGTGTAATCTTTAGAGGCTTGTGAAGCAGCAAGAAGCAGGTTTGGCTGCAAGTGAGTGGAGCGGCAAGTAGCAGGTTTTGGACCGTTGCCATTGGAGTCTTGGAGACGTGGGAACAAACCTCTTTTTTTTTACAGCAAGAATTTTGTTGTGAATTGCCTCAAAGTGGTCCCAACCTTTTTCTATTTTTTTATTTAAAAGACAAAAATGCAATAAAATAATAATAGTAATGAAAGAAGAAAAAAGGTTAGTAACAAATTAATATACAAAATAAAAAAAAAGAAAATTGTTAGTAATAATCAAATTAAAGAATATACAAATAAAAGAAGATATTAAAATTGATTTTAACTTTAATAATAATTCAAATTTAAATTAAAATTAGAATCAAATCAAAATTAATATTAAAAGAAAGAAATTAAATTATGATGACTAAAAGAATTAAAATAAAGCAAATAATGATGAGTGCATATGAAATATGAATGCGATATGGTCAAATGAATGAAAATGCGTGGGTCAAAATTTGGGGTGCGACAGGCTGTAGAACCCATAACCCATCCTGGCCTTATTAGGTTATGGTGCAGAAACTATTCAGGTGTAGACTTGGATTAGTTGTCATGCGGAGAACCACACTCAGACGAGTTTTTCTTGAGAATATTGCTGGCTCACAAGTTCAGTTGTGCAAGCCGGTAATATCCGAAAGAAAAATGTAGACTCTGACGTATCAGTAGAACATGTTGTGCAGGTGATTAACCCCTAGTACTATCCCATGTTTGGTTCTCTGACCTCATGCTCGTGACGCTGGACCTTTGAACCTATGTGTTCCATGTTTGTGTTACCATGTTTGCAATACCATGTTTGTGTTACCATGTTTGCTTTACCATGTTTGAATATGTGGCATTCATGCATCCATGCATTCATACATTCATTAAAAATCCATCTTTTCCCATAAAAGCATGATTTTTCCAAAAATTTTAGAGAATTTCCTTTGCAAACATTATAGGATTAAGTTATGGAAGGGGTAAAAAGGCATACCAAAAAGTATGATTTCAAAATGCCTAATGTGGAAAGGCTGAAAGAGTTAGCATCTTCTGTACAAGATCCTTCTGATTTTAGGAAAAGCCATGGAAAGCTTTTGCCTATCTTGAACACTCATGTTGATGAAGGACTTCTTAAAACTCTGGTTCAGTTCTATGATCCCGTCTACCGGTGTTTCACCTTTCCAGACTATCAGTTGGTACCAACCTTGGAAGAATATGCCAATCTTGTGGGTATTCCCGTGTCTGACAAAATACCATTCAATGGTTTGGAAGCCATTCCTAAGTCACCAGCCATTGCAGCGGGTATCCACTTGAAGAAATCCGAAATAGAAAGTAATTGGACTACCAAAGGAAACCTTCCGGGTTTAACTTCGCAGTTTCTAATAAATAAAGCCTTTGATTTCATCGAAATTGGTAGCATGATAGCTTTTGAAGCTGTACTAGCCTTGCTCATCTATGGGTTGGTTTTGTTTCCCAACGTCAACGACTTTGTTGATATCAACGCCATAAAGATCTTTCTGATTGGAAATCCTGTTCCGACTTTGCTTGGTGACACGTATTTCTCTATCCATCATAGGAATCGCCAAGGCGGCCTCAAAGAAAAACCGAGAAGGTTTGCGTTGGCCTCAAAGACTTATGTCCCTTACTAATAATGATATCCATTGGTATACCTTGGCTCGCTGTGGTACAGAAACCATTAATAGTTGTGCAGAGTTCGCCAATGTACCTCTCATTGGCACACAAGGAGGAATTAACTACAATCCGATCGTAGCCCGACGACAACTCGGGTATGCAAATTCAGCTAAACCCATTGGTCTCGCAGTGGAATGCTACTTTTACCGAGAAGGGGAGGATCCTCAAAGGTTGAAGACAAGAATGGTAAGAGCTTGGTACGACGTCCGAAGAAAAGAAAAAGGTGGGGAAAGAAACTGCATTGCTACAAACGCCTATACCTGTTGGGTGAAGAAAAGAGCAAGGGAGTTTCAAATGCCTTATGATTATGAAAAACCCATGTTCCCTGCGGTGTCTCAACTACCCAACATTCCCATTGACACTACGGAAGAATACCAAGAGATTTTAGCCAAAATGAGGTTAGAAAAAGACGCTTGGGAAGAAAAGTTTCGTAAAACTGATGAGGAAAATAGAAAGTTGAAGAAAAGAGTGAAAGATCACGAAGAAACTCTTTATTATCAAGATGGTTGGCTCATGAGTAAAGATGAGAAGATCCGTCAGAAAGATGCTGCAATCAAGAGGTACATCAAAGAAAGCAAGAGAAATCTTGAAGGTTCAACCAGCAACGCCCCGATGCCTGACGACTGGAAGAATGTTGTTGACAAACTGAGGGCTGAAAAGGCCGAGTTGAAAGCTTACTATGGGAAAGAAATCCTGAGGCTCAAGCTGCACAACGCATTTGGTTCTTCGTCTGATGAGGATGCCTAGGATTGTTTAGCTTTTTATTTATCATTTGCTTCTGTAAGGAGCTACGCTCTAATGTTGTAACATTTTCCCATTATTTCAATAAAATAACAGTTTGTGTTCAAATGTTTGCAAGAAAATAATCTTTAAAATAATTGGAAAAATCATAAATTTCTTTTTGCATACATCATTCTGCATATCGAGTCTGTTGTATAGAGTCTCATCTTTTGGATTTTTCTCCATTAGATCGTCAAGCTGTCGCGTCTCAAAGTTTCTCGACCGCGCTCGCAATCAGATCACAGATACAATACTCGTTCAAGCAGAAGAAGAGTAATGGAACACTCTGAACAAGAGAATATTGAGCTCCGTGGTACGGTGACCACCCTTCAGGAAAAATTGGAAAGTCTCACTACTCTGGTTGACTCCCTAATGGCCGCACAGAATCAGCAGCCGCCACCCAACAGTCAAGCAACGGTAACATCTGAAGTCACTACTCCAGTTTCTACAGTTGCATTCAGCATTCCACCTTTCTCTATGCCAGAAGGTTGGGGCACGCCTTTCAGCTTTGGTGCAGGTTTCCGCCATAATTTCTCTGGGGTTCAAACAGCTACAACTGAAGCGCCTACTACGCAAGGTTCGGCGTTTATTCCACATTCAGGGGTAACTTTTTCCCAAATCACTATGGCACTCTCTCAACCCACTATGACAGTTCCGACCCCTACGGTTCACACTGTTCCTTATGATGGTAATGAGATTTGTCATGATCAAGGTGATAGCACAAATCAGCGTAATCTTGTGGAAGATCTCCAAGAACAGTTTAACAAGATTCAGCTGGAAGTCAAAGCTATTCGTGGCAAAGATTTGTTTGGGAAAAATGCCCAGGAACTATGTTTGGTTCCCAGACTTTGAAAAGTACAAAGGTAGTTCTTGTCCACAAAGCCATCTCGTGATGTATGCCCGGAAGATGTCTACTTATGCAGATAATCACCAGTTGCTCATCCATTACTTTCAAGACAGTTTGACTGGTGCCGCACTGAAGTGGTACACAGGTTTGGATAGCACCAACATTCGAACTTTCAACGACCTAGGCGAGGCCTTTGTCCGACAATACAAATACAACTCGGATATGGCTCCAGACAGAGATCAGCTCCGATCCATGGCTCAGAAAGACCATGAAGCTTTCAAAGAATATGCCCAACGATGGAGAGAAACTGCTGCTCAAATTAATCCACCGTTAAAAGAGAAAGAGATGACAAAGATCTTCTTGAATACTCTCAGTCCGTTTTATTATGAACGCATGATTGCTAGTGCTCCAAGTGATTTCACCGAAATGGTAAACATGGGGATGCGTCTAGAAGAAGGAGTCCGAACCGGACGTCTAACTAAAGAAGGTGGATCTTCAAGCGGAACCAAAAAGTTTGGAAGTGGTTTCCCAAAGAAGAAAGAACAAAGTGTTGACATGGTATCCCAAGGAAAGCCAAGAGGAAACGTCAATCGTCAACAACAGGTCGCTACTATCGCGCCAGCCGTTAATACAACACCGAATCCGGGATTTACTCCGTAGTTTCAACAACAACAGCCTCGACAACAGGCTCCACAGTTTAACAATAATCAGAATCGTGTGCAAAGAGCTCCACAGTTTGATCCGATTCCAATGACCTACACAGAGTTGTACCCTGCTTTGATTGAAAGAGGTCTTGTTCAAACTAAAGCACCACCACCAGTACCTGAGAAACTTCCATGGTGGTACAAAGCTGAGGTCTCATGCCCTTATCATCAAGGAGCACCTGGCCATGTTCTTGAGCATTGCATAGCTTTGAAATATGAAGTTCAGAGGTTGGTTAGATCTAATCTCCTCTCTTTTAGAAATTTGAATCCAAATGTGCAAGCAAATCCGCTGCCCAATCATGGAGGGCATATTGTAAACATGGTGTATGGATGTCCTGGTCCATATCGAGTCTATAATATCAATTTCTCAAGAGCAGATTTGGTACAAATGCACGCCACTCTCTGTCGAGGGCAGAATTTTCGCCAGCATCACTACAGTTCTTGTAGCATATGTTGTGTAGATCCTCACGGATGTCCGATTGTGAGAAGAGATCTCCAAGTTCTGTTGGATAATGGTACTATTCAGATCTACAGAAATAGGAATGAAGATGAAGTTAACATGATAGGATGTTATCCGCATGAGCTTTTAGTCTCAGATATCAACTCGGAAATGCCTAAAGTTAACGTCATCGTTCCTCATTTCAACATGCCTGAGCGCATAGAAGTTACCTACAACAAGCCAAAGGTTCCTATTGCTCCTTTGATCATTTGCCTACCTGGACCTGTTCCTTATGACTCTGACAAGGCAGTTCCATACAACTACAATGCAACAATGATAAAGAATGGACAAGAAGTTCCTATACCTACTCTTTCATCTGTCGTGAACATCGTTGATGTAAGTCGAGTAACAAGAAGTGGACGTGTGTATACTCCACTACCTTCAAAGCAGCCTGTTGCTCCTGCAACCGGGCAAAATCCTGTTGATACACCAATAGGGAATCCTGAGGAAACTCCTGTCAGTAATACAAGCACTGATGTTGGCCAATCCAGTGGAACCAATGTCAATCCTGATTTTGATGAAATTTTGAAGCTTATCAAAAGAAGTGAATACAAGATTGTGGATCAGCTTATGCAGACTCCTTCAAAGATCTCAATACTTTCATTGCTGTTGAACTCAGAAGCCCACAGGGAAGCCCTGATGAGAGTATTAGATCAAGCTTTTGTGGATCATGATGTGACTGTTGATCACTTTGATGGGATAATAGCTATAATAATAGCTTGCAACAATTTGAGCTTCTGTGATGAAGAACTCCCCGAGGAGGGAAGAAATCACAATCTTGCTTTGCACATTTCTATGAACTGTCAGTCAGACTCTTTGTCTAGTGTACTGGTAGACACCGGATCTTCCTTGAATGTTATGCCAAAGACGACTCTTGCTCGTTTATCTTACCAAGGAATGCCTATGAAGTTCAGTGGTGTAGTAGTCAAAGCATTTGATGGATCGCGAAAATCAGTTATCGGCGAAGTCAACCTTCCCATGACAATTGGTCCACATACATTTCAAATCACCTTCCAGGTAATGGACATTCAAGCTGCTTATAGCTGTCTGTTAGGACGCCATGGATCCACGAAGCAGGGGCAGTAACTTCTACGCTCCATCAAAAGTTAAAATTTGTAACAAATGGAATATTGGTAACGATAAGTGGAGAACAAGCCTTAATGGTGAGTCATTTATCCAATTTCTCTTTCATTGGTGCTGATGATGTGGAAGGAACCCAGTTCCAAGGTCTCTCTTTAGAAGACGAATCTTCCAAAAAGAAAGCATCGATCTCTTCTTACAAAGAGGCAGTAAAAGTAGTGAAAGATGGAACTACCACTGGCTGGGGGCAAGTTGTGATCCCGACCAAGAATGAAACTAGAGCAGGACTCGGATGTTCACCAACGTTCTCAAACTGCACCAAGAAGGATGAAACCCTTCGTCCGATCAAAGAAACGTTCCATAGTGGAGGGTTCCTTAACCCAATTCCTCAAGAGGTTAATGTCCTTATCGAAGAATGCATCGAAGAAGGTCTCTCCGATGATGAAGAAGAATGGAAATGTTATCTCAATGACTCGGGATACATATCTCAGGAAGAACCATATCCTCCGTCACAGAAATCCAAAGGCAACGAAACTGAGCCTATTCCTGCAGAGGTCTGGGATACCTTGGGACAACCAAGTGGCAAATTTGATTATATGGTGAAATACACTGCACCTGAAAGTTCAAAGATTGCGATTGAAGACATCCAACCAACTGGATGGGGAGATCTGTGGTGGTCGTTTTCTTTACCTCCCCGTTTCACTTGGGAGGACGGCACGCTAAACCCTTCACGCGAAATTTGGAAGGAGAATGCGCCCGTGGTGGGATGAATTTTGTTTCAGTTCTTCCTACGATATCACACGAACTTTCTTATTTGTCCTACGAGTAGGAAAGGGGAAAAAAGATCTCAACTAAACCCTAGGAGTTTGCTAAGTGTGGGGATTTACACCTAGACTAGAAATTCTGGAGTCCGGGAGGTCGGTTATACATAGGGAAGTGTTTAAACACCCTACATATCTGTAGTACTCTACAGGAACCTTCTCTGTGTCATTGTGTTTGTGTTTATTGCTAATGATTGGGAAAGTTTCTCCTTTGTATTAGGAGAAAGAATTGAATTGTTTAAAGAAAGACAGACAGACAGACAAACTGACTATTTTTGGTATTTTATTAGCTCGCTGAGATTCCTTGTGAACCTCATGCCTACATATCCCTAGTGGAAGTCAGAGCTTAATGTAGTTCGGGGAACTAACTAGGGAAATTAAATATTTTTGGTGCCTTGCTTGAAGCTCAAGGTTGAAGCTTGGAATTAAATCTCTGTTTACAGTAAAGAGACATGAAATTATCTCTACAGAGAGGTATTTGTACTATTCTACCACAAACATTTAAAGGAGTGACAGAATAACTGAATTCATTTCATTCAAGAGGGGGACCTTACTTGTGTATGTGCAAGTATACCAGTCAAATGCCTCTTAAATGAAAGAAAGATGCTCATCCAAATTAGGGAAAGTTACCACATGTCTGGGTTTTACTGCCAGCTCATGCCTTTCAAAATCCTAAATGGGAGACTTGATTAAAATTGAAATTGAATGTTTGTTTGTTTGAATGTGGTAGAGTAGTAAAAATATCTCTCTATAGAGATAAGTTATGTCTATCTACTGTATAAAAGATTTGACTTTAGCTGGCTTGTATGAGGCCCAAGCTTGAGGCTTTTTTTGATTGATTAATATATTATTGACTCTGGGAGATGACTCCACTGGGAATTAATTACAGGGTATTTTTGTGTTCTGTACAAAGCCCAGAATTGAGGCTGACTCTACTTAGGGAGACTCTATTTATGTGCCTTGTACAAAGCCCAAGGTTGTGGCTAACTTTAGCTAGGGAAAACATTACTTTCTGCCTTGTACAAAGCCCAAGGTTGTGGCGGACTCTTAAATGAATTAAGTATGGATGACTATATGGGGAAAGATCCTAAGTGTTAGGAATCTTTGACACATGAAAGATATGGTTTATCTGCCTTGTACAAAGCCCAAGGTTGTGGCTATTGAGTGATGAAGGACTCACTGGGGAGACTCTATTATCTGCCTTGTACAATGCCCAAGGTTGAGGCTGACTCTTGACAGGGGAGTTTTATTGTTTGGGTGCCTTGTATGAAGCCCAAGGTTGAGGCTAACTGTTTTTGTTGGTTTTGACTCTACTGAAGAGGTTTTATTTATTAAAAGACTGTTTTTCTTTGGAAGCTAACCCTTTCCAGGGATTTTGACTCAGCTGGAGAAATTGTCTGTTAAAAGACTGATTTTTGTCATGTTTTTGGAGGCTGACCCTTTCCAGGGGTTCTGACTCTTTTGGGGAAACTATCTCCTAAGAGAATGAAATTATTTATTAATTAATTTTGGAGGCTAACCCTTTCCAGGGGTTTTGACTCTTTTTTAGACAGATGTTGGAGGCTAACCCTTTCCAGGGGTTTTGGTGATTGAAAAGTGAATGGCAGAAAGATTATCTAGTGAGACTTCTTGTTTAAAGCCCAAGATGAAGGCTGACTCAATGCTGAGGATGACCAAAACATAGATCCTAGACTCTACTAAGGAGGATTGATGAAGATAAGGGTGACAAAGACTGTCCATGTCTCTCATTCCAAAAATGTACTCAATGCAAAATTGAGACAAACTTAGCTTGTATAAGGTCTGGTTTAAATTGGAAGAAACTCACCAGGGTAGGCTAAAAGGTGACTAAAGACCTGTTCCTATGTTTATAAGAAACCTGATGGGTCCTTGTATACAAGCTCAAGAGGAAGCTGGAAATGCTTTTAAGAAGCCTGTGGGTCCTTGTACAAAGCCCAAGAGGAGGCTAATCGAGGGTCCTTGTTATAGCACAAGAGAAAGCTATGTAGTTTTGAACTTATTTTGGCTCTAAGCAAATGGGTAAGAGGTTTCACCGGGAATAATTCCTCTTTGGGTGGATGTGTCCTATTATTTGGATTCTAAGGTTTTTGCCAAGATGTTTCACCGGGAATAATTCATCTTGGGGGTTTGAACTACAGATCTCTAATTAGGAAAGAGCCTTCACCGGGAAGACATTCTCAATCCTAGGTCATATTCCTATAATATATATATAGTTTAACTGTCCTAAGGTTTATACTCAAACGTAGTTCTAAACTAATATATATATGTGCACAGTTTATATTTGACAGTAATTTAAATAAAGACTGTAAATTGAAAGCTTGTAAAGCCTAACCTGGATGGAGTGGAGGCCATTGAAGAAGTATGTACAGAGCCTCAACAGTAATTTTTGTTGTTTTGTTGATAACAGTTGAATGTATATGATAAACAGTTAATGGTTTTTTGAAAACAGAAGAAGTGAAGATGGACAAAGGTCACATAGGTATCTGAAGAGTTTCACCGGGAATAATGCCCTTCAAATACCAGAAGAATGTTTTGAAAACAGAAAGAACATTTTGAAAATACAGTTTTGAAAACAAGCTAAGAAGAGAAGGTTTTTGGGACTTACACTCTATTAGAGGCCCAGTACTTTGCAGTACTGGTTATAAAAGCAGTTGAAAATGATTTGAAATGATACAAGGTTTTGTTGTTTGAAAACCCTAATCATTTGATTTTATCAGAGATTGAAAACAGTTTTTGAGATTTGACAAAAGTCAACTTAATTAAAGTAAAAAATAAAGATTTTCACTTAATTAAGACCTAAACAATTAGGGTTTTATCATAAAATTATTCACACAAATAATTAGGTTAAAACAAAATGGAAACATATATTTAAAGTATTTAATAAAACACTTAAAACATACTATTTTATACCTAATAAAAATATATGAATTAAATAATATTTTTATGATTTTTTTTTATTATACATAAAATAGGTATATTAAATAACAAGTGTGTGAAAAATGAAGTGAAAATGATTTAATTTGATAGGTTAAATATTTATGTGAAGTTGTGAAGAAAATAAGTGTGAAAAGTGGTAAAAAATATAGAAATGTCTTCACCAAGGCTTGAACTCACGCCCTCTAAGTCACACACACAAAACAAACACCACTGAGCCAACGCGCGTGTGGTGATAGTAACTTGCATCCATTTGGTTATGTTTCAAGACAACTAGTAAATCATTGAAAAATAAAAGAAACAAAAAGTCTGGGGCGAGGGGGATTCGAACCCCAGACTTTGGGCATGAGGAGACTAAGAGCGCATGTGTGGCCACTGGGGCAAGTTGTTCATTCGTTAATAAAACAACTATCACTCAAAATAAAATAAACTCTACCCTGAGGATTCAAAAATGGCGCGCTTCACCATCTTCATCTTCAACCTCAAGCTCCATGAATTTGAATTTCTGAACTCACTCGTTTCTCAACCATTTGCCACGATGTAAACATGAAACTTGCTCTAAATTCACTCACGATTCTAAATATGTAACTAACATGAATTAATATTAACTACATCTAACTAATTTACCAGAAATCGTGAAGAACCCTAAAATTTCAAAATCAAATTAAATGACTATACTGAAAGATAAATGAATGATGATAGAGGGTTTTCAATCCTCTGATGATGCTGAACAAGATAGAATCGAGCTATTTCACAAAGAGTACTTAAATTAGAGAGGTGAAGTTCAGAAACTTACCTCTGAAAATGGAGGTCGTGAGGATGATTGAGGGCACCTGGGCTTGAATGAATGATCTCAATAGCTTCCCTGAGACTCAATGATGCTAACTGGATGCTTATTGTAGCCTGAATCCTTCTGAATTGTTCTATGGACCTCCCTCGATTTGAGCTTCAAGTGAACATGGAGGGTGTTGATTCTCGAGTTACAGATGAGCTGCAGCCATCTGGTTAGCTTCACTATGACCTGAGGAGTGTGTCTGAATGATTGGCTTGGCTTGAAACCTCCTGAATCACTCCATGGACCTCCAACTGCAAGTGCTCCAAAGTGAGAGCAACAATGGTGTTCCTCCACCTACAGAAGTGATCCAGGTGCTTGGATCACCTCAAATGACCTCCCTTGAGATGTTAGAATGCTCACTTCCCAAAGATAAGCTCTGGTTTGAAGAAATCGATTCTTCTTGCCAAAGAACTTTGAAAAACAATGAACAAGAGAAGAGAAAGAGAAAGCAAGTAATATGGTTGCTTTGGTGTGTTTTTGAATGAGGAATGCATCTGTATTTATAGGCAAATGGATCAGTATAGCTGCAGAGGAGTGAGCTTCCTTAGTGAAGTTGATTTGCTTTCTTAGCCATGAAGGAAATTTTGCAAATATCTCTTATGCAATGATGAGAATTTTGATTCCATTTGATCAATCCCCTAGCCCTCGATTTTGCTTGATCTTAGGGGACAATTCTGAGCCAGAAATGAGCTCTAATTGGTTGGTGAGAAGATTCCTTGGGTGATTCATCAATTTGCCATAAATTCACAAATGTAATCATTACATAATCACATGTTCTTGTTTTTAGAATCTTCTTCAATTCTTATGGCATGGTGAAAATGAATGCATGGCATGTTTGCAGATGTATTATGGGTCATGTAGCATCTATATTTGAGGTCATGTGCACAAAATTTCAAAGTTCCAAAATGATGCATGACCTATAATTTCACTTCATGAGGCCAACTTTGAACAAGCATAACTCTTAGCTCAAATTGAATTTTGAGAAGGTTGAACACAATTTGGAAAGCCCTAAACATCTACTTTAAATCATTAGTTTATGTCTTCTTCAGAATCCTTTGGGAAATTTGTGAAAAATGAGGCCAAAGTTGGAAGAAAACTAGGTTAAAACACTTAGAAAAATTTCTAAGTGTTTATGACCTAAACTTCAAAATCTCCAAAACTTCATAAATGGTTGATCTTTTGAAAAAAGTTCCCTTGTAAGATGTTGTTTTATTTGGCAAGATCTACAACTTTCATGTTGGAAGTTTTTTGAGTTGTGTAGGTGAAATTTTGAGATCTCACCATGCCTTCAAAAACCCTAATTCCCGACTTTTCGCTCCTTGATGAATTTCTTTGAATTTCTTTGGCCAAATGACTTTGACATCCATATATTGATGATATTGATCTTTGAAAGTCATTTTTTGACCAAAAACCTTAAAAGTCAATGATGATCCTTCACAGTTGACTTTTCCTGACAAAGTGAATTTTTGGGCTTTTGTGTAGAAATAAGATCTTCTCCCCAAATGGATGATATAAATGGATTATATGGAGGTAGTAGAGATCCTTGAATCATGTCTTGAGTTTTGGATTCATGCCCTGATCAGAAGTCAACTATCTTGGTGAATTAGGTCAAAACCCTAATTTGTCGACCATGTGAAAGTAATGACTGTAGACTTTGAATTGAAGTGTGATGTTCAGTAGACCTTGTAATATGAGTTATTTGAAGATGATTGATGTCTTTGAATGACCCTCTGAGGTTTCTTAGGGTTTCCCAAATGTGATCCCTGATTTTAGTCCTTGATAGGCTCAAAACCCTAGTCTGGTGACCTGAGTAAACCTGTACTCATATGACTGGATGTCTAATCAATCATAGATGAGAAAAGTGAAGTTTTTGAGCTTCATGATTGTATTAGAGACTAATCTTTGTATTGATTGATCCTTTGCCTGAGCTTTCTTGTCTTTGAGCATCCTTGATTAGGTACTAGATGGAGAAATGACTGCTCTGGGTACTTGTCTTGACCTGATGAAAAATCCTGAAGATATGCCATCTCAGGGGGGTCAAAAATTAGGGTATGACAGATGCCCCTATTTAAGTTTCTTTTATCTGGAGGGAGAGAGATTGATATCTCGATCTCTCCTGCGTAAAAGAGACTTAAATATCAAAGAATGCCCGAATTTTGGGCGCTCCTGAGATGTTGTAATTGATAAAATCTTTACATGATTTGATCCCGTTGTCGCACTTGGCGGGGGATGAGGAGACAAACTCCTGCAGAAATACTTGATGTGGATTCTGGTGAATGGATGGCAATGTAGGATGCGCAATCCATCTTCTTTAACTAAGTGTTGATACTTAGAGAAAGGTAAACAACCTCCTCTCGTTCCGGATGTCCAAATCTCGAAACTGGTCTTAGTTGCGTTTGGACAATACCTCAGATAAAGAGAAAATCTCCAAAGGTTTGTTCCCTCGTCGAACTTCTTACCAGCACTTGGAGGTAAGATACCATTTGACGGTAAATAAAGAAACTTCAAAGGTTGTTTCCTCATCAAACTTCTCATCAGCACTTGGAGATGAGATACCATTCGATGGTAAATAAAGAAACTTCAAAGGTTTGTTTCCTCATCAAACTTCTCATCAGCACTCGGAGATGAGATACCATTTGACGGTAATAAAGAAACTTTGAGGGTTTGTTTCCTCATCAAACTTCTCATCAGCACTTGGAGATGAGATACCATTCGATGGTAAATAAAGGAACTTCAAAGACTTGTTTCCTCATCAAACTTCTCATCAGCACTTGGAGATGAGATACCATTTGATGGTAATAAAGAAACTCCAAAGACTTGTTTCCTCATCAAACTTCTCATCAGCACTTGGAGATGAGATACCATTTGACGGTAATAAAGGAACTTCAAGGGTTTGTTTCCTCATCAAACTTCTCATCAGCACTTGGAGATGAGATACCATTTGACGGTAAATAAAGGAACTTCAAGGGTTTGTTTCCTCATCAAACTTCTCATCAGCACTTGGAGATGAGATACCATTTGACGGTAAATAAAGAAACTTCAAAGGTTGTTTCCACATCAAACTTCTCATCAGCACTTGGAGATGAGATACCATTTGACGGTAATAAAGAAACTTCAAAGGTTGTTTCCTCATCAAACTTCTCATCAGCACTTGGAGATGAGATACCATTTGACGGTAATAAAGAAACTTCACCATCTTCCCTTTTGACCTGGCATCTTTGAAAGATTGTCATATGGGCCCGCGCTCTTTTGAGGGGCTAATGACTTTGTTTTGAAGGCAGACGAACTGTTTTCGGGGTGAAAACTGCCATTCGTCGATTGGTGCCTGGGGAATCAACAAACTGTTTTCCTAAGGGGAGAACTACCATTTATTGACTCTGTGGGGAACTAAACATCCCTAAAACGGACAAACTGTTTGAAGAAACTACCATTTGTCGATCTCTTGAGTATTTAACAGACAAACTGTCTTTCCTTGGGGAAAGACTACCATTTGTTGACTCCGCTGGGGATCATGAACTATCTTCTGGATGAAGACTACCATTCACTGATTCTGTTGGGGAATCATTTGTCGATCTGCTGGGAGATTCTGAATTACTCTTTGACAAGAAGTGGCATCACTTGACCCTGCTGGGGAAATACCAGACCTGTAGGGAATTCCAAAATGCGAAGCAGACTATCTTATCTGAAAAAGACTGTTGAATGTTGCTCTGCAGGAGATTCTCAGTTGAGGGATTCCAAAAGTGAACAAACTATCTCTTTGAGGGAGACTACCATCTGTTGACTTGCTTGGGGAAATCTCTTTACATGGGTCGTTGTCTTGAAGGAAAAAGTTTCTCCAGTGTTTGCAGGGGAAACTTGAGTTCATGCCCTCATGACTCGGGCATTCTCATGATTAAAAGCCTAATTTGACTATGCAGTTGTGATGTAATGTATGCATGAATATTATGACAATTATAAAATGAAAAGTGAATGTGAATAGAATTGTCGCGGATGTAAAATCCTAATGATACGACTTGGATTCTTGTTGATCAGAAGATGTCCTCTTCTTGGAGTTCGAACTCTCTCGGGAATATCTGGTTATCAGTTGTCCGCTGTTCGAAATGAATAATATGAATTGAAGTGAAGATCCGTCATCGGGAGATGTTCGCAAAGCGACCTCATGGGGAAATCTTGGTTCCCGGAGTCTCACCCGTTCTCGGAGCAACTGTTTGCATTCTTCCTATTGTTTGTAAACCTCAGAAAGAAATTTCACCTTTATTTTTGCAAGTAAATTCATTTTTATTTTATGAAAACATTTGTTTCAAGAAAATGACTGTTTAAATTTAAAATGCATTTCAAGAAACTGAATAAGACTAGATTGCAAAGGAAAAGCACAAGGCTCAAATTATTATATATGGAATGGTAATCAGCCAAATGCTTGATTCCATGGAGTATTTACAAAGTTGGAAATTGGTAATTTTCGGGAAAAGGGCTACGATGAAACGTGACGACCGTTATCTTTCCCTTCCACTCCGAGTTGCGCTGTATTCGTGCTTTGTAGAAGATGGCCTACTGCTGATGAATACTCCGCTTATGGATTTTGAATGATCAAGTTTGTCCTGAACACAGTTACTTGCCATATATCCCTAACTTTTGCGTAAACTACCCCTTTCGGGTTTTAAGTTTACCGGGATTGATTACTTATTTTTTTATGTCTTTAACTTTTGCCTGAATCGCCCTTTCGGGTTTTCGATTCACCGAGACGCTCTTTTTTGCCTAAGTCGCTCTTTGCGAGTTTTCAACTTAGCGAGCTGTTTTTTTTATTTATTTAGGCGAAGTATTTCTTGACTGCGTCAACGTTCACAGGACGGGTGAATTCTTCTCCATCCATAGTCGTGAGTATTAAGGCTCCTCCTGAGAAAGCTCTCTTGACCACGTAGGGGCCGTCATAATTGGGAGTCCATTTCCCTCTCGAATCTGTGAGAAAAGATTGAATCTTTTTGAGTACAAGGTCGCCTTCTTTGATTGTGCGAGGTCGAACCTTTTTGTCGAAAGCTTTCTTCATTCTTTGTTGATATAGCTGTCCGTGGCATAAAGCTGTCATGCGCTTTTCTTCGATTAAGTTCAATTCATCGAATCTGCTTTGACACCACTCGGCTTCTGTTAATTTTGCTTCCATCAAAACTCTCATTGATGGGATTTCAACCTCTATAGGTAGGACTGCCTCCATGCCATATACGAGGGAGAAAGGAGTCGCTC